>NC_134650.1:35037284-35142284 GCF_030463565.1 Pelecanus crispus
TTTCATTGTCTTCTCTCTTTGCCTGCTTTTGCACCATGTCATTTCTCTCGGTAGTTTCAGTATAGCATTTTCCAGCTATGCTACCTTTTTCCTGGTTTTCTGTCCTTTGGTAAACAATGCATTTTTGTCTTTGGGATTAAATTCTGACTTTTCTCAAGCCTTCTTTTTCCTAGCTGTTCCATGGGTTCTTATATAGGAACTATACAGTTCCTACATAGGCTATGTAGTTGCAGCAGGGGACTAAGACGTATCTTCCCCAGAGTCCTCTTTGGCTGGCAAAGAGAATCACAAGAGAAGCAAATGGACAACCTGTAGTTTTGTCTCGGTGGCTTTTCCTGCTGAAGGAGATGAGAGAAGAGGATGACAAACGAAGGAATGACTCTCTGTTCAGAACTGAGATTACCAAGTAGGCTCATCAACTAATTTTAAATACTTAAAATTTCTTTGATGCATTGAGCTGCTTATGATAGGGCATCCTACGGCTTCTTTCAGATATATTTGAGCCATGTCTTAAGCCTGAGACTACATAGAAACTATTCTGCTTCTCCTCCGTATTCCTCAGCTCTGCTCTGAGAGCTGCTGCATAGCACTGGGAAGCGCCATGCTGGTCCTGGGCTGCAGCTGCACAGCTGGTAGCCACATTTGGTGCTAATGGCATGCTTTGAAGGACGACGTCAGTAGAAGATCGGCATACGTAATGGAGTGGGAGGTTTTCAGCATCTGTACCTGCTCTGCTACCTTTAGAGGCCTAATAACTTCGGTGGCTGTGCTAAGGCAGTGCAGATTCAAGAAGTAAGACAGGCAAGTGGAAGCTTTGGCCCCAGTCTCAGACAACAGATGCTGGAGACAATAAAACCTTCTCAGAAAAGGAAGGCGATTATTGCAGTTTTCTAGCCAACAATTACCTTGCTCTCATAAATTATGTTGATATCCATGATATAACACACATTGCTGAGCACATGATAGCTGTCGTGGGCTGCCACCAACTTCCCTGCTGATGCCTGACACACTGCTTGTAACCCATTTTATTTAGCCTGGAGTACAAAGGTGCTCTATAAAATGAGATTGGCCTCAAAATCATGTAATGTGCTGTCTGTCCCTGTGTCCCCCAGCTTTCTCTGCAATATTCTGCGCTAAGTCAAAGCCGTAGCCAGTTAGATTTCACTGTCTTAATCTAACATTTGCAAATGGTGCCAGCCAAAAAGCCATTTGCGTGGGCAAGTTTGCCAAGATTTACTTAGGAATTTTTATGAAGAACTAGCACAGTACCAAAAATGTAGTTTTCTCTCCTTTCAAGTCCCAACCTCTTTTGAAACATCTCTCGCTGCCTTTCTGTTATCATTTAATTTCCACATGCACAAATACAGGATTCATTCCCAGTTCTCTTGACTATAACATATCAACCCTCTCGCTAACATCCTTAACCTCTGCCCCTAGAAAACTAATCATCTCTCTTGTTAGCTCAGTCTCTTTTAGAGATGGCAGTGCACAAAGCACACCAACACTTCTCTACCGTAAGTAGAGAAGTGTTGCTTCTCTCTACTTGGTTTGTTCCACAGCTTCCACACTGATTTGTGTTGTACAATTCAATCTTCTGAATCACCCTTAATGACATCTATTATCTAAAATCCATTGGGCACCACTACTTCACTTCATCCCTTAATTACACCACCTCTCTCTTTTCATACCTGCTCTTATACTTACCCAGTCACTGCCCTTAATGTCATCCTATTTCTCCTGTGCTAAGCTTCCAAAGTACTCATCTGGCAACGCATGCAGCCGGCTCTGTCCTCCCGCCGAACCGCTGAGAGTGCTCATAAGGAGTGTTTTCTTGCCTCCTTTCCTCAAACAAAAGCAATCCTTAGATTATAACAGAGAGTAGAGGAAGGCGTTATGGGTTAAACTGCCATAGGGGGGTTCTACCAATTCAATTTGGATTTAGATACACTATTTGTACAGAGATGAGTTTGGAATTTTGATGTTCAGATGTGCCTAAGGTTCATTAATAGTTGAATTTACACTGAGAGTCAATGGGCCTTTTGAAAATCCCAGCTTTTTTAGCCAGTATATCAGTAGACATTTTCTTCAGGGTGGAGAATATTCCTGTTCAACCCTGTGCATGGAGGTTAATCACAATAAAGTTAGATTTTTCTAGTGCATTAGTATATTTTATAACAATACAACTGTCAGCCATTCATCAAGGCGCAATGAAGCACATTTAAGTTTTCTAGAAGCTTCCCATTCATGTGATACTGAATTCTTGACTATTCATAATAGTAAAAACAAACGAAAGCCCTTTCAGTCAGCAGATGTTGTACAAGGAGAGCTGGTTATGTAGAGCAGGAGTGATTTGGCAGACCTAGTATTGTTTGTTAGAGTGCTGTCCCATACAGAAGGTAATTTAGAAGTCATATTTTTTAAAATAATTTTTTCATGGATCCTTCTCCTCCCCCAGCTGAATGAATTTAGAGTCAGAATAGAGACCCATTGATTATTCTGGCTTCAAGGATCAGGAAGAGGTTAATTAGGGGCTGATAAAAAGTTCTCTGGGTCAGGGGTCACGTCTTTGTATGTATTTGCACAATGACTAATGCAGTGTCCCCCTGAGCCTACTGGGGCTGTGGGGTTTTTCCATAATGTAAATAATATTAAACTGCAGTTTAGAAAGTGTGAAAATGGGTCTGACGGCAATTTTTACATCTTTACCTTTTTAAGAGCTGTTTTCCAAGTTTCTGGGGCAATTTGAATGCAGCAAAAGTGTTGTTTTCTCATTTTGATTCCTTTAGAGAGTTTTCGTCAGTGAAAGAGCTCTCCTGTACTGACATAAATATAATCTCAGACTTAGCAGGGATCCTTCTGGGCTCTGTAGAGCCCTGTGGATCAAACCATCATGCAGACAGAAATGCTTATGGCTCTTCTGGGTGTTTGGATCTTTTTTTCTCACTAGAGCCAAGATGCATGAAGTGAATGCACCTGAAGAGGTGAGTACATCTCTCCACTTACCCTACTGGGAGGGGTTTTGAACCATGAACCTGGAAGTCATATGGAAGAATTATCCCCGATCCTTCTCTTTGGCAAATTATCATCTGCATTTTGCAGACCACTGAGGGGATGAGGACCACATCAATGGCATGCAAGCAACTCCTGTGGCGTCTATTAAGTGCAGGCATTGCAGACAGCATGATGGTGGCATAGTGATGGGGAGGGATAGCATCAAATAAATTACTGTAGGTGTCCGATACTGTAATTTTTTAGTGTTCATGGTAACTCTTTGCAGACTCATGAGTTTATGTGCCCCTATGAAGGAACAAACAAGAAGGATCATCTGGCTTTCTAAGAGAAGTCTTGATCCTCCTACTTCCCACCTTAAAGAGAAATAGGACAGCAAGAGAAGCAAATGGTAGCAAACAGTATAAAACAATAGCCAGGGAGAATATATGGGTTTTTGCAATATTTATATTCACTTTGACAATATTCCTAAAAATGCCACTTCTACTAGCTGGCTATGGGCAACCTTATGCATTTCTGTTCATACAGATTTGCAAAATTAAAAAGACAGTTGTATGATGAGTCTTAAGAGTTTGAAAATGGTCTTCCAGATGCTGACACAAGCACAAATTTGCAATCACAAGAACATAATTTGGACTTTTAATCACTAAGAACTGGTGTCTGTCCCTGGTTTGCCAAATTACTTTATTCTTGTTCTAGTGAATAGTGACTTTCTCATTGCCTTTGCCCCCCTTCCCTCCCCTACAGTTACCCAAGTAACTAACTTTCTTTTGATTCCCTGATAAGCCAGTCGTGTCTCCTTCTCTTTCTTCAGCACTGGTGCAAAAAAGATCCCCAAATGTGAGAAGTCCAATAGTTCTCAAATGACGATTGAACCACCA
This sequence comes from Pelecanus crispus, assembly GCF_030463565.1. Lineage (NCBI taxonomy): Eukaryota > Metazoa > Chordata > Aves > Pelecaniformes > Pelecanidae > Pelecanus > Pelecanus crispus. The sequence continues at coordinate 35,041,175 of NC_134650.1, forward strand.
GCTTTCTTCCATTATCACCCCCCATATCTTTTCTATGGCTTTATCAAGAAATACTGCAAGCTTTATTCCTGTCATCTTCTACTTTGTTCATTCCTGTAGGTTATGATTTCTATGTGCAACCTGCTAATGGAGCCTGAATTATTTTGTTGTCTCATGTGGGAGATGATGTCTTTGCACTTTACTCATGGCTGTTGCTGTCCCTGATACCTTCATGCTTCATTCAAATTTCTTCACTTTGATCCAGGCCAAAAAGTGAGTATAGATTGTGCCCACTGGCAAATTTGGCTTCCTTTCATGCTTTCCTTGAAACTCACGAACGTGGCCAATGCAATGGGAGAAGACCTCCAGCCGGTCTGGCAGGCCACTGGCCCTCCAGGACTTTCCAAGGCGCGTGGTAATTGGCAAAAAATCTGATGTCAGTCATGGCTTATTACTTAAATGCATGCTGTAACTTTGTCTCTTCTTTCTCTGCTAAGGGGATTTGAGTAGGATACAGGAAAGAAAATAAAAGTGGCATTTTCTACAGGAAATGGCCCTCACAAATATGTCTCTGCTAATAATTACAGAGCTGGTTTTATTTTGTTCAGTGCACTGCCTCGGTTTTGGATCCACATCAAGAGCAGCATATGCTCTCCAAACTAAAATATGTGCATATCTGATTTTTGACAAAAAAATTATTTAATTGATCTCTTCCTACCCTCTCCCCTCCCCCTCATTCTCTTCCTGCCTTTTTTGCCCATTTCTTTACTAATTCCATAATATAGTAAGCCCCCTATTATGAAAGAAATCCGAATTAATTTAAATATAAAATATAAAGAATTAACCTTACAGCAAAACAGATAACAGAAAAAAGAGCTAGTTTTTCTCTGTCAAGTGACAGCCTTCTCATTTATTATCATTTTAACAAATTAAGTTGCAAAATTGGCATTATTTCAGAACTGTACAAAATGTAATGACTATGAAATATATCGAATTTTTCAAGTATTAAAAATCCCTTAGTTTTGAAAGTGAATCACTGGAAATGATCCTTAAGAATCCAAAGTTTTCTGTGCCATTTTTATACTATGCCTGCACAAAATCTAATGGCATTTGCTGAGTTAATCCTGGATATACCATTGTTTTGGTATTTGTATTCTATTAGTTAAATACAACATGTGTGAGAAAATCAAAGAGATGTTGTTAAAATAGGAGAAAATATTTATCCCTTAGATGTAAGAAATACTCATCACCCAAAATAAATCTGGCTTAAACTCTTTAAGTCTTAAATCAAGTAAGTTTTAAGTTAAAATAAGTTTTCAGTCTTAAACCTCTCTCCCCCTGAAAGTATATATTTGCATGTGTGCATTTGTACATGGGTGTGTGTCCGTCTGCAAGAGAACAGCATGTACTAAAACTATATTCCTCTAAACCTTGTTTTAAGGAGCATCGAATGCTGATACGTAATGGTTATCATACAAGTAGATCTGAATTACATAGTGTTGTGTACAATTAAGCAGTTCTAGAAAACATAGGGATAAACTTCACCTGTAGTGCATATTTCTCTTTTGTTCTTTTGCTTTACTGATACATGCGAATAAATGCAAATGCACAAGTTTAGAAGCACAAACCCAGGGGACAGTGTAAGCATAGCTGGTGGAGGCAATCGTGGTGCTCTCAGTGCCAGTGGGCTCTTGGCAGAGGCCGGGCTAGGGAGGGTGCAGGGCAATGGGAGGGTGTTTCCAAAGGGGGCAGAGGATCCAACCCGAGGTGGGAAATGCCGCTGTCAATCATTTCAGCAGGTTGGAAGGGAAGCCAGGGAGAGTCGGGGACCCACAGGATGGAGGCTGTTATCTGACGAGGTCATCTCCACAAATGTTATAACTCAAAAATATGGGTACTTGTCAAAAATTAAAAAGATGCATAGATGTGGGAAGAGCTGTGTGAAATTTCCCCCCAGAGCTCGCTCTCCTCAGATGTGTTCATGTATCATGTTACTTCAGCCGTCTCTGTGCCATGGGTCACTTGCTAGAAAATTGGTGAAGCTGGTTCTGCCACCTCAGTGTGCACGTCATAAAACTTGCCATTTTTTGCTCAGTCTTTGCCAGCATTTTCTCTCCACAAAAACCTCCAGAAGCATCACCTGTTCACATGTCTTTCTGAGTACCACCTCTGTTCTCTTCTCTCTTGCGCCTTTGCCTGTCCTTCGAATACATCTGTGTCTTTGCCCTTCGAGAGAGTGCCCTTTTTTCTGTTGGCAGCCCTTGCATAGGTGTAGTGTGTTGTGCTGCCTCTCTTTTCTGTCTCACTCTATTCTCTTTCCTGCTGATGAGACCCATGTTGCTTTGGCAGAAAAACTAAAATACACTAGTTCATCAATCCAAAATCTGCGATGATGCACTTGTCTGACAGTGGGGGTTTGGCTGAAGGTGATTTTGACTATGAGTCTGACTCTTCTTTTCTCTTGACAGTAGAAAAGGACTGCAAGACTTTATGTCTAATATAGATTTCACAAGGTATTTTGAAAAAGAGCCAGTCTTCGTTAGTGGGTGGTGTGGAGAAATTGCTTGAATTGAGAAGATACGGGGAACTGCACTAGTGTTGGTGTCAGTGCATGTCCTCATTTGGAAATGGTGAGTGCTTTGTGTCTCGTTCTCGGGGGACACAGGGATTCCTAGCCCAGAAGCAAAATGACTGTTGCAAGAAATCACTAACTGGTGCCACCAGGGCTGGTGTCTTGCAGCACGTCCAAGGTAGAGAGAGATGTAGCTGTGGGAGAAATGCCTGGGTCTTTTATAGTTTTGCAGATGAATCTGGAGAGTCTCAAGTGACGTTATCAGGGCCAAAAGTTCATCTATTCCGGACATAGTAATAAAACACATCAGGATGGACTACAAGGAGTTTGGGATGGTGCCTGCTCCCACCCCTGCCCCAATCCTCCATTTCAAAATTACTTAAAATGTTGTTGAAAATTCAATATTAAACCAGAGCCAATCTTGGTCTTCTATGTAAGAATTCCTCTTGCACATTTTGGTAACATAAAAACTGATCTCTGTGTCCTTGAGTAAAATCTATGTTCCTTGCAATATTGAACATGATGGTCCTTGCCCTAAAGGCCTCTGCCCTTCACACAAGCAGTGCCTGTATGCCGTCAGCACTGAAATAATGGCAAAACATCTGGAAGCCCTCTGGAATCACTTTATCTTAAAAGGTCATACTTAAGAGTAAAAAAATGAAATCAAATAACCCATTTGTAACTTCATCTGGAAAGGGCTGGAATCCGATAGAGAACAGACACATAAAGATACTTGTGCACTCCTCATTTTGGGTAGTGATTTAGTGTGCCATGTTTATAACCCTTTTACAGCCAACCAAAGCCTAAAATCAAACCAAGCCATAGCAACAGCAGGCCAAACATCAAGGTAGGGATGATGTCTGAGCATGCCGACGGCTGGGAGAGGAGCCCGTGCTTCCCTTGAAGTTCCAACATCAAAGATGACGAATAACTCTTTTCTCCATGTTCCAGTTTTGTACATCATCTGAGTATCCTTTGGCAGCAACAGTTGGCCCAAGCCTTGGAGCAGCAGCTGGTAAGTCCAGAAGCGGAGCTGTGATGCCTGTGGCATCAGATGTACTGGAAAACCTTCTAAACTGCATTTTGAAGTTTCAGCATTTGTGTGGACCTAATTATAAGACGTACATTTCATTCATAGGCTGTGTGTCTGATTATGCACAGTAGCATGGCTCACACTGGAGCTGAGTTGTTACTGGCTGCACTTTAAGGAGAGGATGTGGTTGGCAGCACGGGGTGACATGATATGGGTTTAGTCTCTGACAAGGCCAGGAGACTGGACTGCAGCTCAGATGAGCTGTTCCTGGCTTTTCCCTTGATTTGCTGTATGGCACCAGACAAGTCACTTAACCCCTCTGTGCAAAAGTGGTCCCGTGATTAATGTGGCATTACTAGCACCTGCTTGAAGGGCTCCTGGGTATTAGCATCTGTTGAGTACTTCGTGATCTCTGTCTACTCATGAACGCACGTGCATATATGTATATATGTCTATGTACGTGTATCTTGTACATAATGCATTTATTTTATGTATATATAAAATACATATATATACCCCCACATATGAATATATGTGTGCGTGTGTGTGTATATATATGCATGTATTATATATATGTGTGTGTGTGAATGCACATACAGAAACTTTTGTTATCACAGGACAATGTTATATCATTGAATCATCACATCTGATGAATATTTCAGTACTGTGAAGTGAGTTTCACTGATTCCAAGTCTTGGCTTTCAGAAATCATAGTCAGTTTGTACCTGTATGTACCATTTTGGTGTGCTCACTGCTGTTTGCTGTTGGCGTTGCTGACAGCATTGGCACATGTCTGTACGGCATTTGTGCAGCACGTTCTTAGGGAGGCTGTGCACAGCTCTGCCATTGGAGGCTGTTCTGACACTACCCTTAAAATCTGGACATAATAGTTTAATGTAATTTTTCAGTATAGCAAAAAAGCTAACAATTCACTCACTCCTGAGAATGCTAGTACTAAACGAAAAAAAAAAAAGGAGTTTAACTTCAGTAGTCCCTTAAGAATGACTAGGAAATTGAAGGCAGCCTTAACTGTAGAAGAACCTGGGATTTAATATTGCAGTGTACAGGGGCCATGTGGTAAGTGACTGCTTGGAGACTCCTGCGAAGCCTTGATACAGTGGGATGAATTGTACCATTATTTATGCCTGTAAAAGCCCTCATCATAATGGACAGGGTTCACTGGCATAACAGTCAGGTGTTCTTGGAGTGAGAGTGAGATTGAAACTATGAAGTGCTTAAATAAAGCCTTCAGTGGAGCCAGGATGCCAGTGATGGCAGTAGATCACAGTAAAATTTGGCCATTGGATTATTTAGGTATGAATCTTCAGAGCGATGTCTTGAAATTAGGTAACCATTAAATTTCAGTGAAAATTTCAGCCTAACTGCTCCAGATTCTGTTGAAAACTTTAGTCTGATGCTTTAGCCATGTAGAGTTCAATGACTTCACTTCTGTTACAGGTGTCAGTGAATAATAATAAAAAAATTGAGTTGTGCAATGCAGAATCTGCCTAGAATTCTTATTATACATTTATAAAATAAACCCTAATGGCTTTTTGGAGTGGTTATGGTGTAGTCTGTCAGTGTATATTAAGATTACTATGATAGCACATAGTCTTTATGATAAAAGCATGCAAATTAACATAGAAATCTGCAGGACTTTGCATATTTTCCTGTAATTTAATACAAACATGTCCAGATTTACAGAATCACGTGGACAGAAGTTGCGTGTGCACATTTTTGCGTGCGCATTTCTGACCTTAACCAACAGAGTGAGAGAGAGGAACAGCTCACATGGTTCAGATCTGCACTGAGGTCTGTGAATCCGCATGCCAAATGAAACACAAGGCGACTTTTGATGGCCAAGTTAACCATCAAAAGGTTTTTTAATGGAAATGCTGTCACACTCTTAACTAGAGTGCTGCTGCCAGGCATCACATCAATAATGCAAACTTTGGAAGACAATCTTGCAAACTAAATAGCCAAGAATTCTGAAGTATTTCTAGAAAGAAAAAAAGAAAAAAGGTGATCATTATGAAGAGGGGGGGAAGCCATCAAGTGAAATTTAATTTTGCATTCAGATTTATTATTGCTATCTGTTCTCAGTGCTGAAATGCCTGTTTACTTGCAAAGGACAGTTTCTTTCCATAATGAATCATAGTAACACTTAAATTAAGCACAGTAAAAGAATGGTTAATGTCATAACACACTGACAATTTAACCTGGCCAATATTTTTATTGCCTTGTACAATAAACCTAACAGAGCACAACTTGCTTTTTGACTGGTGGAAAATCGGTTATGAACCGCCAGGGAATGACCAATTTTTCAAATGCAGCCATTCAGTCACACTATAGCCACTAATACTTTTTTTTTCTGTACACTATTGCTGTTATAATCTTTTGAGGATATTTTATCACGGCAATAACCTCCTCAAAATCAGTCTTTACTGCAGTTAATGACTGGACAGCTGGAGCATTAACTGGCCTTGGCTTTGCCTCTAGCCATTAACTAACAAACCAGTTGTTAGCCGCAGGTAACAACCAATTTCTTGTAGAATTTTCTTGATAAAGTGTCTCACTGGATAAAAGTTTTTTTTTTTTTTTTACCCCCTTCTTTCCTCAGCTAAGATCTAGCAAGTGCAAGATAATATGTAGAGAAAGAATTGCAGAGAAGTAGCAGTAAGTAATAGTGTTGTGAAAGAAGTTAAATTATAAACCAAAATCCATAAAATGTTGATTGTTTACTCCTGCCAGAATTTTTGTAACATTAATAGAAGACTGCTCTATTATGTCTTGGTCACTCGAGCGCAGTGCACGGTCCTGAATTCAAGAGTGGACTTTGGGGGCTGTGTCACCACCGGGCACTGCAAGGGACAGTCCCCTGCCTGCACCACTGCACGGCACAGCCTTCCCCAGGGCAGAGACAAAAGCAGAGGCATGGCAGCTACTGGCCATTTAGGCAGAGAGGTAAGAAAATGGAGACGGTTTTTAAAGTGCCTTCCATCTTCCAAGCAAATACCGAATGAAGACATGAGATTAATTCTGTATATTTTATACTTAATAAAATGGGTATTATTTTTGAGGGCCCTCATAAAATTTTAGCCTTTACGCTTGCAGTCTGAAGTTATGAAATGTTAACCTCTGTTTTGTTGCAACGTTATTTTAAAAGTAGGGTTAGCAGATTTAGATTAAATCAGTACATTACCGAGGGGGTTTAAAGCAGAGATTCATGGCATTGTTAAATAGTAGCAGAATAAGTAAAATGTACAAATGAAACATCCATAAAAAGCCAAGCTCTATCATGCCATAAACAATGATGTTTTAAAACTGCTAATAGGCTTAATAACAGTTTATTATTTTACCTTAACCCTTTTTAATGCCTTGTTTTCTCCAGCTTTTATCTTGGCTGTACTGAGCTGTTAATACCACTTCTTAAATTTTCCCTTCTAGGTATATTTTCCAGGAGTGAACATGAAGAAAAAGTAAATGCAGCCACGCATTTGCTTTTAAGAAACACAGGAGGCACTGTGCTCAAAAACCTTCCAGGGCTAGGCTTTGGGATACAGCAAGTATTTTAGCATCTACAAAAGTCATAGGAGATTTCCAAAACCACAGGCAAAAATCCTGAATCAGTGGGAGCTCGAATGCCAGGTCAGTGTTTCTAAGGGGTCAGGATTCTCCTGCAGTGTCCGAGTTTGCAGCCTTCCTCATGCCTCCCGTCCGCTCTGTGCACGGGGACCATGACTGTCCTCTGCTGTGGACTTCTATGCATTTCCAAATGTTTGCACAGGAGTCTTTTGCAAAATGTTCTATTGTCTGCCAGAAATAAAAATTAATACCAACCAGAATTTTTAACCAGAGAATCAATTTCAAATCATATTACATTTTGAAATTAGTTTAATCTGGAAAGACTTGGGGGATTCTTGGTAGTAAGGGTTTGTCTCGCACTCAAAATCACTCCATATTCTGTGCACATGCAAGTCGTTCCCTTTCTCTTTCGTATACGTGTATAACTGTCTAATGTTATCGGAGATTTCATTTGGGCATTGATGTAAGAATAGACCCCTTTCATTGCATGTGTACTGACTACCAATATTATTTGTGATTCAAGCATTTCTAACAATTTGAAGTGATCCAATGATTTTTAAATCATTCTTAATTTCATAAGTCTACTCCTTTAATCCCTTTCAAATTACTGAAACTGTAAGGCATTCTAAACGTTTCTGATCATTCTTCACTGCTTTGGCCCCATAAAGCCAATCTTTTCCAAAGTTAAGCACTTAAAAATTTGAAGTACTCCAATAAATTTAAATTGGCATATTCTGTGCATATCAATTGAGAATTATTAGAGCATTAGTGCCTACGAGTGATGGCTGAGGGCATGCAAACCAGTTCATACATTGATTTTTAATGACTTTTTATTGATTCTGTGCTTTTTAAACTTGATACCCTTAGGTTGCCTCTTACATAGAGTTAACAGATTTGTGATGATACACTAAGTTTGGAAGAGGCATCTTTTTCCTCTTGTGCTTTTTCTTTTCTCCTTATGGCTTATTATTATAACTTTGCTCAGATGCAAATAGAAAATACACTTGATTTGTGGCTTTAAAAATGGTGATTGTGACTTTAACAGGATATGGCTCCTCAAGTTTCCCTGGTTTATCTGTAGACAAGGTTTATGTTCAAACCTTTAAGGGTCTCTCCTCCCCTCAGTGTGTGCACTCAGTGCTCACCAGCAATGATGGATGCTCTAGGCCTGCACTGACAGGAGAAACAGGCTTCTTAGTAATTTTTAAATGTCAATCTTAATTTGTTGGGCCAAGATATTGTAGGTGTCATAAAGCACAAAGTGAAAATGTGCCTTAGTACTTTTACGTTTTGAAAAGTATTAATTTAGATTATGAAATACAGCTGCCCCTGCTCTGTATGTAATTCCACTGTATTTATTAATACTTTGGTATTGACCTCTTAACCAACTCATTGTCAGTGCAATCTGCACTGGTGGTGACAACTGGGACGAGCGGCTACCATACTGTCATGGTGGCCATCCTCCTTTGGAGAAGGAGGAAGGCTGGGGATGGTGCACAGGCACAGAGGAAAGGGAGAGCTGTGGGCTGCTGCAGGGGCTGGCTGCGGGGGCAGCTGGTGGCAGCCTGGGGACGTGCCTGACTGGTGCGTCACAAAGGCTCGGGGAAGGACCACTTTGAACCAGTTACACCACCGCCCTTCCTTGGGTGTGAGATGTGCTTTTTTCCAAAGTTTTCCTATGTGGGTCATAATAGGATAAGTGAGAATATTTCTAATAGATTCAATTCTTGTGGGTTTTTCAGTGCTTCTCCCCCCGCTGCTTGGGCTGCCTTGTGTGAGCTTTTTTGGGAGGCAGTGATTCCAGTCCCATTTCGTAGGGAATTCAACGCTCACACTGCATTGCTGTGACACTGTTGCTTGTAATACCCTTGCTGAGGATCCTGCCAGAAAACAGGGTGACCATCACACACAGGTGTCCCTCTCTCCCCCCGCCAGACGAGATCCCCTCTGGCTGCAGTTAAGGCATGTAGCAGTCTGAGGAGACATTAATTGCTACTAACTGTGATGGGCACTTCTGTATTTAGGCTTTGTTTAGGGCAAATTCCTCTGCAATTGCATTGTTAGAAGCCACGGGTCTGTTAAAGTCGGAGTTATTAGGCCATGTGCTTTCTGTGTGTTGTCATAGTCGGAACAACACCAGTGCAAACGTCTGCACTGAGCAGGGGAAGTGTTAAGTGGAGAATAAAAACAAGCCCGAATTCCCATTTGGAAACTGCATGCCTCAACAAATACCGCTGTTCATAGCAAGTTATTAGCTTCTTGGTTGTAATTCTGGTCCTTTTCAAAAGGGAGGTGGAAAAAAGCATGTAAAAGAGATTTTTGATACTTCATGGTATATTGAATGAACACTAGAAAGCTCCCCAGTCTGCCTGTGCCCATGTACAGTTTGGATGTGGCTGAGGTAACACTTCTTTCTCCTTTCTCATGTGATTCCCTGTGCCTTCCCGAGCACCCTAGATGCCCCAAAATGCATGTGAATAATGCATCTTCGAATTACAAATCCGAAATGTCCCTATTTTTCTCAGGCCAGCTCTGTATACGTGGCCTGTAAAAAGCCTTTTCATCCTTCCAAATAGGAAGGGGATCTCCACTGTGGGCATTGCGAGGTCTTGCTGGTGGGCAGGAGCTGGTCTTCCTCCACAGGGTACCGAGGAGGGAAAGATGGCATGTCCCCAGGCGAGAGGGCTGCCAGCCACTGGGCTGGCAGGGGATTACCCCCCCGAAGGTACGATGAGAAAGTGGGAATTGCAGTTAAATGCCCTCTGGGAGGCTTAGGTCTGCATTTGCTGGTAGACGTAGCTGAACTGAATTTCCATGTCTCTATCTGAACTGAACATCCTGAAGTTTGCTTATTACGGACTGTCCGCTCTGCGCTGTTACTGCATGTGAATGAGTTGCTAACAGCTTACCAAAATGTACAGTCTTCACCTTCTCTTGTTTTTGCTATGTGTCTTCCAGAATTAGAAATTCAGTGAGAAATGTCATTTATATATTTATTTAGAAGACACTCCAAGCAACAGCACATTTACTAGTTGGGTTCATTTTTATGGATTTGATTCATAGCTTATTAAAGCCAATGGAAATCTTTCAATTGTTTTCAGTTGGTTCTGGCTCAGAACTTCTTGATGCTTGACAGTTTTTAGTAGGAGCTGAAAGATCTGAACTTCTAAATCATGATATATTATGGTCTTCTGCAGTGCCTGTTTCTTAATTATATACATAATCCCAATATCTGTTGCACTGTATTTCTGGGTAAGCAGTTTCTATTTTGTTAAATTTTCACAAGTACGGTGTTATGAAACAGTTAAATAAAATATCATCAATATTACATTTGCCGCAAATGAGAAACTAAATATTGAGATCGGTTTTATTCATTCATTAGTTTATGGACACTGAGTCCTCTGAGGAATGTCACAAATTCCCTTGATGCCCCTCAGTGCTAGATTTAGCATTTGGATCTTTGATTTAACAGAAAGATACATTAAAAACTGATACAGTCAGACAGCTCCCTATGGGGTATGCATCTATGTCGGCTTTTACGTCACAGTTATTTCAGTCAAGATTGGGCAATAAATTATTTTATCCAAAAGTTGTTCTGGAATATGCCATGCACTTTTCATAAGCATGTAGTGCCTTTTCAGATGACAGCAGATCAACCATTTCAGCTTCTCCAGCACGGCTCTTACCCATATGTGTGTCTGAGATGTACTCGTGTACCTGGACATCACCCTCCCCACACCTTTGGGCTGTGACACATGGCAGATGTGTTTTGCAGGAGCTGATGTCTTCCAAAGTACTGGGAATTCCCACAGCTACAATATGTTGTGGAACTTTTTGCATTTTGAACAAAGTTCAGTGTGATCATGTTTTTGTCTTTTATGTTGACTTTCTAAACATATTCCAATAGCTGACATTTCCTCAGGAATCTTTACTGAATCCATGGATTTCAAGTTACTCTTATAACATACTACAGGACAATTAATTTCTAAGCACTGTTACCTGTCCTAGAAAGCAGATTCTGAGTGGAATTCTTTTATCCTTATAATTTAATGTATCATGTAATGAAAACTAATCTATGTAGTTCAAATTCAGACATTAAAACAAGTTAAAGGGGTCAGTATATACAATAAATTTCCCTTTGCCAATTTACTCAGTTAATTTAGACATTGCCTTTTCACTTTAACTCATTAAAACTTTCTTTCCAAGTTTACTTATCTGTGTTAAGGGTACAATTAATATTATAATTTTTAATTATCCACTTGGTTTTATCAGAGCCGAAGTGTTTCCTTAAGTGTGAATATCAAAATAGAGCCTAAATATTTTAAGAAAGTGAAGCACTGCAATTTCACTAATTCCTTAATAACACAAACATTTAGGTATCCTTCTCCTTACTGTTTATGCATCAATAGTTGTGTTGTTTCATTTTATTTTATAACCTTAGTGTAATATACTACTGAAAGCTATATTTTGTACTACTTAATTCTGTACCACTCATTCTGATTTATGGCATCATTTTGTTTCCAGCTCGCTCCTTATCTTTGAAAGGCTTGATCCAAAACTCATCAAATTCAGAGGAAAAGATCCCAGTGGGCTTTGGATTAGTCTAGTAGGGTGAAATTGTGGACTTCATGAAGTTTGCATTACATGCGCAGATATGCAGTAGTGAGATTACTTGATAGATTTCTAATTCAGCTTCTTCTATTTAGGAGCAAGTTCTTGAGAATCCTGGCCATGCACTTGAAATTTAAGAGACCATTTTAGTTGCATATATTCATCCATTTTCTTACTATGACATTTGAGAATACATTTATTTGCCAGTTTGATTTTATCATCATTATGGAGCACTCATGTTTCTAATTTCTCCTACAGGCTCTTGAATTGTTAATGTTAACTCCTACTGAACCCAACCTTGTTTTTAAACAGAGGGATACCATTCTGAACTTGTATTGACGCTGAGCTGTTAAAAATACGTTCTTCAGGAATGACAGGTTTACAAGTCATAATAAAGTACAAATCATCACAAAAAGATGGAAAAGCATTAATGCAGAAGACATCCAGTAAATAATATTACAATGTATTTATCTTGTTATTTCTTAGTTATAGATGTACAGGGTGATACATATAGAATTATTATATTGATTTAAGTTCTTCAGTGCAGCAGAAGCTGTTTTGTCATCTTCAGTGTTCTTGCTTTTCTTTTTCACCTGACATTTGTTAAATCGGAACAACCTGGACATATCTTCCATTATATATCAGCTAGAACATTCCTGGGTTTGCCATTAACTTGATAATTCCTAGTATTCTGGCTGGTTATGTATATAGACTGCTGCACACGAGATCCGTTTTATTAAATAAACACAGAAGGAGTGTGTTAATATGAAATGATTGTAACAGATACTACTAGATAATCACGTAAGCTACAAGCTACCTTAAAATGCATTTTTGATATATAGCTGCGCTGCTTGATACATAGCTATTGTGCAGCTGATTAGCTGTGGTGAGAAATTACTCATTCCCTTGTATTAACTACACTGTTTAACTACACTGTTTCCACCAATCAGTATGAAGTATGCCAACTTTGTTTAGCCTTTGCACTTGTGCAATGATGAACAAGTAATGCATAAAACAAACCCTCCTACCTAATCAAACATTCCTCAGAGATTTGAAAACAGAAACAAAGGGTAAATCCATTCATAGATTATAATGGTAAAACAAAATAAAGTTTGACATATGTATATGGAAACTATGAACACATGATGTGAATATTTTTTTAAACAACAACATGTTTGAATTATTAATAAATGCAAAAAATATGTTTTAACACAATATGGAACAATTGGAAGGATCTATTTCTTTAGAATCATGAGGGTCAGGAAAGATGTCTATTGAATACAAACACTATACATTTTTTTTCCCCTCTTGGTTTGCATTTTAGCCTTTTCAAATGTTTATCTTATTGTGAAACACTGCCATGGTTATAGTTGGGAGAAGTTTCACTTTTTCATCCTTGAGCCTGCAGTACAATCTTCATTCTCTGAGTATATAATAAATGAAGTTTGTTAACCTTCAGGGTGTGAAACCTGTTTTTCTCTTCTTGTCCTAGGGTGTTAGGTGTTGAGGACAGCTGATGAGCAATTCTTTAGGGAGGACTGTACTGCTATCCAGGAAAGGGCTTACATTTAATTTTGTCATATATCCTGGTTGCCAGGTTATTTGATTTTAAGATCATTGATGGATCTCTTTACGGGTATATTTTTTCTTAGTCGTCAAGAAAGCTCAAAATATTTGGTAAGAGTGATTTTATTGGAGAGTAGTAAATATCGACAGAATGAGATACCAGAAAGTTGTTTGTTGGTTTTTTATCTTTTTTTTTTTTTTACTTTTTTTCCCTTTATCTTAAGATTTGAGCAAACACGGTGCTTGCAGATTTGATAGGGACCATAATGAGAGACCACTGTAGTAATTTTCACTGGTGACTGTACATTAGTTAGGGGCCTTCATTCTGCCCTTTTCTACAATTCTTATTGACTTTAGTGGCTGCTGTGTCAACAGATAATGCACAAAATACTCATAAATGTAAATGCCATATATAAATAAAATCCTAAATTGAAACCATCGTAAGCAAGTCGAAGTAAAGGCAACGGAGTCTCTAACATTGAGCCCTTAGAGGAAACAATGTGCGTGAACAACAATGCCAGCTTTAACTTTGAATTCCCAGTTGTGCATTGGCTTGTACCCCAACTTTAACATTAATCAGAAGCTTTTCTGCATTTCATCTCCTCATTTACAAAAAAATCTTTGCTGAAAGGTTATATAAAGCTCATTATTTACCTGAGTGACCAGAAAGGCTCTCAAAGTGCCATTCCAAGCTCTCGGGTGAATGCTTATTTATAGTTTTTTAATAGGCATTCATTACCTGATGGATTGGAAAGACTCTTTTTGAACCAGTTCCCGTCTATCGGTTAAATACAGATTGATAACTTTTTCTTAAAAGGCTTATTATTAACCAGATAAGCTCATCACCTTTGCATTTCTAAAGTGGTGATTAGTTTTAGCTTCCAAGGGTTTATTCAAGATTTTCACTAGTGTAACTTAAATTTTGCCCAATGGGCCATATTCTGGAAATGAATTACATACAATGCTTGCAAAACCCAGACTGCAGAAGTAACATGAGCCCATTTGCACAAAGACATACCTCAAACCTATGTTGCTGCTCATATATTGGCTAGTCCGAGCACAGGGCATAGAGGGTAGAAGGGTGCAGCACATTTTAAAATGCCTGTGAGCTTGGTTGGAAACATATTGTTAGGTATATTTTGATGCCTAAAAAGACATAACAAGTCTTATTCACACCTCTGTGCAATTTGCACAGCCCATGAGCTTCACTGATTTTGCTTGGTGCATCATTCTGCTTTTGAGGATTTGCTTCTAGCTTAAATTACTGTAAAAATAGAAAAAAAACTTGCATTTTTTTTTATAAATGCAGTTTGGCAGTGTGGGCTCAGAAGCTCCATGCAAACTACCTCCACGGGGATGGCAGGTTACCCCACGCAGTGGCTCCCATTCTTTGTGTATTGAGATCTATCCCATCTCAGCCATTTCTCCCTCATTAGTGCAATGCTTCCTTGGCATGGCTCCAGCAACCGGGCAGCTCCAGCTCCTCACCCACCTCTGCAGCTGTTAGCACATCTGTAGGATTTTGGAATGACAAGTCCTGGCTAAAGAGGTGTAAACCAACATGGTCATACATGCTTGTGCCTTGTGCTCCGTGAGAGCTCTTCCAGTTTGTAACTTATATCTTAAAATGACGCTCTTAAATAGCATCAGTTGAAGCTTAAATCCAACATAAAGATGAAATGAAATAATAAGAAGAAAGAGCCCTAAGCTTGCAACATTCCTGGGAAATGGGTAAGTTGTTTGAATTCTCTGAGGCTTTCATAGAAATCCTATCAAACTAGAAAAATTAAGAGCCTTGGTTTTGTTACTGCTAATTTGTAGGGCGTAAGAATACCTGAGTTTTTGCTTTCATCCCTTTCACTTCCCACTTTTTCTTCCAGTATTTAATTTTTAACTTGGAAGTTTCCATCCTGTTTACCCTTTTTCTCCTCCATGGGGTAAATATACCTAGGTAGAAGGAGTGGTGAATACTGAATGGAGAGAGCAGTCCTTTCTCATCTCTTTAGGTAGAGCAAGCTTTCAACCATCTGAAGACAACTCCTACACTGCTGTGTGACTTCCCAGTTGTTTCAGAGAGATGGTTTACCTTCAGATTCATCTCATTATGCATAGATTCTTTCCAGAAAAACAATGCCCAAGTTTCTGATGTAAAATTAATTATTATTTGGGAATAAAACTTTTTGGTCAGGTGGGAAAATTGCAAATAAATACCCAAAGCCTTAAAGCTTTTTGAGCTTAACAGAGAGAAAGGAAATTATAAAGGTCATAGTGCTGGTGTTCTCTGACATCACCTTTGCTATTGTAAAACTTTGGTGGGAGTGTCTATCTTAATCATTTAAAGTATTGCCTTTTAGGAAACCAGTTTTGCATTTGGTTAAGGAATCCTTAAAATTCTGTTTAAAATGATGTAAGCAGAAATAATGATACTCTTTGCCTCCCTCTGCTGGCTGTGCAGACATTAATTGGCTTCATGTCGTGTGACCCTCTCATTCTAAGCTGCTGTGTTGATTATAGCAGTCTTTATTTCAAGGATGGATAGAAGTAGGTGGGGAAACAGCTATATATGAACAGAATTATGGAAGCAGAGGAAATTTTGAAAGACAGAACAAGCCTTTATTTCTGAGGCTTTAAATTATTAGAAACATGTTTGTTATTAAAGAAGGTCCCTTTAACCTCTCCTGAACTCATATTCTGGACTGGTTTAGGTGAGGACAGGAGAGTCATATGCAATTTCTTTGAAGAAAGGCCAGGTGCTGAGGTATAGGAACAATATTTTGGCAGGAAAATGGCAAATCAACTCCAACTGTCCAAGAGGGCTGGATATGAGCAGAGCTGAACAAATCTTTGTGTGTACACACATCATTCAGGTGCTTTGCATTACACAGAGAGCTCTCCACTTCATCAGTTTTCAGATGTTCTGCTCTGCACTGGTGTCACTCTGTATTGATGTATATTTTTCACATACATATCACAGCCAGCGCAGTCCTTTGTCCCGCTCCCAGAGCATCTGCAGCTCTCCGGGGACGTCGCCTAAATCACTTTCAAGTGTCCAGTCTCCTATGAGGATGTGAGATAGTCCTCTCCGCTTTATTAGTGGTCTCAGAAAGCAACCTTGCAAGAGGGCCTGCGGCGCCGCATTGTGCATTGCCAGAGGAGGAAAGGCGTCCCCACGCTTGCCCGGCACCAGCCCTCTCCATGCCAGCGAGCAGAGGCTGGAGGAGACGCCGCGCTGCCGCTGCAGCCTCCCTAACGGCAAAGCCAGGGGACAGAGCAGGAGGAGTGGTGCCTCCCCTCAGGAAATTATTTTTCATGCTCTCAGGCATCGGTTTTAGCAGACTTTTTTGGTCTTGTGCCAGCGTACCTGGACATCCAGAGCGACCCTCTTGAGGGGCAGGTGCACTCATGGCCAAGTGGGCAAAATGAGAAAAAAAGAGAAGGTTGTGCTTTTCATTAAAGCTAGTTAGGGGAAAAGAAAAAAAAAAAAAAAAAAGGAGACATAAGTATTATTTGGAATTGATAACACCAACTCTTGGAGGCAAAGCAACAACACTGAATCTCCATCCCAGCTTCTCTCTGGGCATCCGTACCGCAGCGTGCTCGTCCGGGCCGCGCTGAACCTCCCGCATGCCCTGGCTCCAGTCCCAGCCGCCCCCCCCTGCCCGCCCACCGCCGGTGCCTGGCTGGGGGCCCCTCTGCGGCTCCTGCCCCGGCTCCCCCAGGCACGGCCGTGCCGCCGACTGCGGACGCAGGGAAGATGGAGGAAAGCCCGTGGGCGGCTATGGCTTGAACTGAATAGCTGATGTTTGTGGTAAGGATACAACAGCTCATTGGGCATAAGTCGCGGCTTTTCAGACACGCGTGGCAGCGGCAGTTAATAAGAGCTCTAGGAATACTATTATTTTTAAAGAGAGACTGTTATATATCCCCCTGGGCGGTGTCCCTGGGGGTAGGTGGGAGCAGGAGGCGAGGGGCCTCAGGCGTGCCATGCTGGCTGTGCTGCCATCGTGGCCCTGTGGGCTGAGGGCAGGGCACCGCGTTTTGGCTCGGTGTGGCAAGGATGGCTGCACTTTGAGGTGAAGCTGCGGGCAAGCTCTGCCCTGACCCCGAGTCTCTCAATCCCCTCCCATCCCCACGCAGCAGGGCCGTGGCAGTGTTTCTTGGCTGCCATGACCGTGAGGCTCTGCCGCCTGGGACAGCCCTGGCACGGCACGGCCTGTGGGGATGGCGCTGCCAACATGGCAGGCCCTGAGGGCAGGCCTTGGCTGGGGGGCAGCTGCCTGCTGAGGCGAGGGGGGAGGCGCCATCTTTGAGGCCGCCCCACAGAGCAGCCTGTGTGCTGGACCATGAGGAGAGATGCCTTTGCTCACTGAATTGCTTGGGGAAACCTCCCCAGGAGAGGCTCATGGTCTGCTAGGGATCTTTGATCTTTAAGATCCTCTCAAAATACGCCGGACTTTCTTCAGCCTGAGTCACCAAACTGATGGAGACAAGGTATTTCTGTCCAGACACCGGCACCTACTGAAGCAGCTGCATATGAGGCAATATTATAGTTCAACAAATGACAAATACATTGCAGCGTTCATTGCTGCTGGCACCCACAAAGCGTGAGGTAGTTGCCACCAGGGAACAGCCCCACACCTGTGTGCAGAGCTCTCTGCCACAGGTAAGCGATGCGCCTCGCAGATGGGCCAAGGCAAAGTCAGATGGCAAAGGTAGCACTGGTGTAATAGCCCTAATTACTGTCATGAGGGGCTCAAATTATGAAACCATAGTTTAAAAGGCACGACACAAACATTTTTAGCAGATCCTTAAAATTTAGCTGTTTGCTTTAGGCATTGATCTGCAAATTTTCTGATAGCACAATGGCTTAAATGTGGTAATGCCTGAGGTGACTGTGGAAGCAACCAGGAGGGTAGCCCATGTGCGGGGATGGAGGTGCAGGCAGGGCTGCATGGCACAGGCAGTGCAGTGCAGCAGGCCACAGGGAAGGCTGTGTGCAACCAGCAGAGGAAAGGGAGTACTGGGGTGGAACGTGGGATCCATCAAAGCAACCGGTGGGGAATGTTGATGTTCATCAATAAGGGAAAGCAGCCTGAGTGCTGGGGTGAGCCACGAGGTTATAATCATTAGAAGCCTAGGGTTTGCTGTCATCTTTGGGAAAGAAATGGAAATGATGGAAAGAAATGGGAGAAGTTTAAGGAAAGTGGTGAAAAGTGGTATATTGGTTAGATTAGTTGAGTAAGAAGAAATGCTTACCCCCAAAATTATTCCTGAGTCTTACCTCAGCAATAAGATCTCACTATCTCTTTTAAATAGCTCCTGAAGAGCTCTGACAGCCTGGAACAGGTTATATGTGAATTTGCTCCAAGAGCTAGGTCAGTGCTAACGCACTTTAAAGTTGAAGTTCAGCTATCATTTTCGGTATTTTTTTCCCAGCAGTTTCTCCTCTTGGTCAATCATAATTCCTAGTGATTACAGCTGGGGAAGTAGACCCGCTATACCAATCCCACATAAATTTAAATGTTAAAGTTTAAATCCTGGAGCAACAGTTGTCTCCTGATCTTCTATATTTTGCTTGTACTGAGACTTACTGCACCTTTCACTCTTGGTTTTTCAGAGGATATCTGAGCCCCTGTTGTGCTGAATGGGAGACGGTCACTTAAGTATGTCTTGCAAGGGGTTATAAAAGCTGTGTCTTTATTCTGGAAGCAGAATTTGCTTGATTCCACTAGGTGGATCTATTGAGAACATTGTTCACTATTTAATGTAAAAAAAGTCTTTTGCTTTGGGAGGAAAAAAAAGGAACCCTTCTTTTCCACCACTTTACTCAGCTTCTTAGGTTCTATAGAAATACAGAGATGACCACTTTTGTCCATAGAAAGCTCCAAAGCCATGTACCAGTCTGTCAGTCTCAATAATACTTTGAAGGACTTTTTCTCTTCATTCCAGTTTCGCCCTTGTTTTGCAAAGGAAAAGGGTCAGCGCTGCCAGCCCTGTGAGAGGGAGGTGAGCCTCCCTCCCTGCTTTAGATGCTGCTTCCATTGCACACCTTCCTGCTGTCCACTTTGTACTTTCTTTTGGATCCTTTCTTGGTGGCTGTGTTTTGATGAATTGTTGCAATGACTTTGTCACAAAACGTAGCCAACATAGACTACTGGCCTTAGTATATGCTTTTAGTTGACCCATGCAATTTGTTTGTGGTGTCGGGTTCAATGATAGTTGACTGTTAGGATGCAGAATTATCTTCTGAAAACCTCCATTATTCTTACAAATTCTGATTTCCTCTACCACTGAATCCCTGTGATGATGGTATATACAATCTTTGCTGATCAAATCTATTCAGAGATGCTTATTTTGGCCATGGCCCCTGGGAAATAGACAGCTTGCTCTCAAATGGGTTGTGCCTCTGGTCTGTTTTGAAAGCTGGGAGCTCAGAGTCGTTTTTCCAGGAAGCATACACAGTCTGTATGAGTGGGAAAACCTCCATCCACCTTGTCAGTTTGCTGGGGTTCTGCCCAGGAACCCCCCGTGTTTGTAACAGGCATTTTGGAAGGGGTTTCCCTTTTTCCTGTGAAAGTGTTTTATTTATGTGTTCTTGAACCATGCTTCAGCAACTTTCTTGCTGGATGACTTGTGTTTTCACTGGCTCAGACTGCCATGTAGATCGCACCACCTGTTCCAGAGTTTGCTGAAACATTCACTGTAAGTTTTCTGAAATTCCTTATTTAAAGTCTCTGCTATTAGATGATTCCTTTTATGTGCTTTTCCTTATCAATATTAAAGACCTGACGTTCTGCTCGTTCTCGTCCTCGGAAAACAGACCCCCTCCTAAAGGCATTAAGCTTTCAATGGGTTTCTGCAGCCTTTGTTAAAAGAATGCCCAGTTGCTTATCACCTCTCTTTAGGAAGGAAATGCTGATCACACTTTTTAAGAACAAAGGCAGGATTATTCCTCAGTCCTTCCTCATAAAGCAAACAACTTATAAATATTTAAATATATAAAGCTAATGTTTCTCCCCCACCCATTGTGTAAACTACTGTATGACCACTTGTCTTCTGCTACTTTCCTGTGTAAAGCCTCATAAAATACTCCTTCCACCTGGGCGTTTCTTTGGGCTCATCAAACTTGTGAGATTTGGGATTTTCTTGCCTCTTATTTATGTCTGTCTGAAAGGAGATCTTCTGAAAGGCTGTCATTCTACAAAGGTAGAAATCACGGGGAACCGTAATGTTGCCTGGCCAAAGAACTCAGCTCTCATTTCCTCTCATCCTACTTTTTGAGGTTTGACAAGTCTACAGCTGATAGCTTCCACTCCCTGAGAAGGTGCCCACTATGCTCTAAGACAGTGCAAGAAGCTTGCAGAGTAAGGCAAACAACATACATCTCTCTGCTCTTTCCCTCTCTCCTCTGTAGTGTTTTTGCCTAGTTTTAAAGCCGCAGTGTTCTCCTGTCTACTCATGGAGAGGTACAGAAGGGAATAAATTCAACCAGAGGAGCTGGAGAAGTAGCTGGGGACAGTTGAGAGGACATGAAGGCTTTGAAGAGAAAAGACCTTTCTCTGGATGCAAGAGGAGGAGAAAGGAACAGCACTAAAAAGATGGGGAGGTATAGGAAGCAATACTGGAGGGAACTACAAAAGTGCTGATGGTGTCTGGGAATGCTATGAATTCTGAGAGAGGTTGGAGCAAAGTCTCCCTGAGCTCACGTCTGAGATCTTCTGAATCCCATCTAACCAGTATACATTGCTTAGGTGCTGGAGCCTGTCACTAAGTCAATAAAACTTGGAGGTCTCTTTGTCTTTAGGATGTACTCGGCTCACGGACCTGCATTATCTCTTCACGGTCCATTTTGGGAAGGCTTGGCCATCCCAGCCCAAATAATCGTGTCTATGAGGCCCTGGGGAAAAGAGTTTTGATCAGTCTTGTTAACAGCATCCTCCCCTAACAGCACCATTGCCTGCCCACAGTAGCCTGCTCTTTCAGATTTTAAGAAGTCTTTGGTTGACATTTTCTTCCTGTAGAGTTGAGTTGGATGGTCATCTGGACCATGCAACTGACTACGAAAAAACCAAACTGACTGGACATTCCCCAGTGGTGGACCACAGCTCTGCCCTCAGTTTAGCGAGGGTTTGGTACTTAATCTCAGTTTCCTAGGAGATGGTTCTTAATCTCTGTCCACTTGAAAGTTTCTGGAGGGAAATTCCTGTTCCCTCCAGAACAGAAAGGGGAGGAGAAATACTTTCGTTTTTGCAAGGATCAGAGTCAAAGCCCTCATGCTCATGTTTCGTTTTCACTCCATTTGCTGTCATTAAATGAGCATCATGCACTTATGCCAGAGGAGCAGGAAATCCCAGTTAGATGTCTAAAGCTCCTCTGCTGTCAGCTGCTGCTTCACCTATCTCTAGTCAATATTCTTATCTTTGTCTCAGGAAAAAGAACCATGGGGTTTTCCTGAGCTCTCATTCTTCTGTAACTCTTTGTGCGGTGCTCTGAAATCTCCTGTTGGCCAGTAATTCCAGGTGCTTGATTTGGCCCCTGCCTCTGAAATACCATCGCCTCCTGTGCGGTTTGTATTATGAAGCCCTAGGTCATGGAAATCACAAGGTGAAATCTGATATTTAAAAAAAAAAGGTATAGCTCATTCTTTTATGAGACTGCTAATAATGTTCAGCCTTGACAGGGTTAAAAGGCAACATCCATTTCCCCATTATCTTGTTTAAAAAGTGCCTTTTTTAAAGTCCATATGGCGACTTCCTTTCGACCTGCTTTCCCATCCTCGTCTCTTTGTCAGGGCTGTCACTTATAAAGAATCACTTGACTTACAATAACAAGTTCAAAAGAAGACAGAATATAATCAGTTGATCCACGAAGAATTGAAATAAAGAACACCCCCACTGCTCCAGTTATCATTCCCATAGAGATAGTGATATTATTGATGTGATTGCTATGCTAATTTCTATAGAAAAAACTTGTATTTTGGAATTTGTTCAAAGAGAATTTCAGACACATCAAATTGGAAAATGCAGAGTGAATTCCTAAACTTTTCCGTATAGGCATGGGAATCTTTTTTTTTTTTTTTTCTTTTTTTAACATTGAATAGCTCTGAACAACTGTTTATAAACTTGACTTAAAAGTCAATTGGAAAAATCTCACTAATTTTTCAGTTATTATAGAAAGTTAATTTACTGCAGTTCCAGGAAAAAAAAAAAAAAAAAAAAAAAAAAAAGTCCTGTTGTACCTTTAGGGTTATTAATATCACCCCCATAACCTGCAGAAGTGGGATTGGACCACGGAATCCAGAAACAGAGGCTAGGGATTATAAAAGATGGGTACATTTAAGTCCAGTGTTTAGGAAGAGCTAATTAATCTATACCCCTTCCTCTGCAATTCCATAGTCCCTGTGGGAATTGCCACAAACATAAACTTTTTTTGTTCTTGGACTCCTATTTTAACTAGAAGGTTTCAGCTTGTGATGTTATGCTTTTTATGTAGTAAACTGATTTAAAATGTATGCCAGTCATCTTCAGGGAACTCATTTCAGTCAAGATGAAACTAGTCTTACCTGAATCAATGTTTTAAGTGTCCCTGTGGCTCGGCATTTTGAATAATCAATCTGTCTCCATCGCTTCTTAATCATGCGCATCACAGTCTTTTTTATTTGTCAACCCTTTCGGATCCTGGCTTTTTGTTATTAACATGCCCCTAATGTCACATGCAAGCCTTTTCTTTAAAACAAGCTGCTCATTGGTGTATTTTGATACTTTTTATTATTACTAAATCTTTTTTCCCATAATTACACCACAATCATTATATAATCCCATAACAAAGAGTCTATTGAGGCACCATGCTTTTGTCAACTATGGGACACAGAATCCATAATTGCATTATTCAGCTTCCCCCCCCCCCCCCCCCCCCCCCTTCCTGCTTTGTAGAAACACAACCTATTTCACCAGTCACATTTGCACCTTGTTTGCTCGGTTATATATTATTTACTAAATCGTTGCCCTGCGGATAAACCTTGTAAAGTTGCTTTAAAAAAGTTATTTGTTTGATAATTAAGTCCTGAAAACCCATCGTTTAATGATTATTCCGAACCCATAAGGCAGAGAACCTCCATGACGTTTTTCTCTAAGTTTAATTACCGTATGCTAATTTCCTTGCCTACTACGTGATTAATTAAAATCATATTTTCATAATCATTTGGCACTAGTATTGTTTTAGAATTATCATGATCCCCTAAATAGTGTATGTAAATAAAGTCGGCTCTAATGGAAAGAATCAAAATGCAACGCTGAGGACCTTTATGTGTTTGTATGCATGCGATTGGCAACATAACTGGCTTATTTACATTAAATACGCCACAAGGTTACAGTGCAGATCAACGTCACTTTATCGCTGATTACTTCTCTTAAACGCCGGAGCGGTGACTGATGCTCCGGTCCCCCTGTCCACCAAGGTTTCCCCGGGAGTTTTTTCTTTTTTTTTTTTTTTTTCTTTTCCAGGAGCAGCAGACTTTGCATAGTTTCGGGAGCAGGTAAGAAGGGCGCTTTGTGGCGCCCGGCGCTGCCCCCGGGGGCTCGGCGGGGTTTGCGGGGCGCGGGCGGGGGCTGCGCGGGCGCGGGGGCTGCGCGGGGCGCGGGCAGCGGCGCTGGCCGCGGGGCTGCGGAGCGGCGCGGGCTCCTCGGGGTGTTTACACGGGCTCAAGGTCACGACCAAGCTGCGCCGTGTTAAATGGTTTCTTAGTTGCTAGACAGGGAGAAAAAATGGACGATCACAGACCATTCTTTGTAGATTATTATATCAAGGGTTCAGCTTTTGGCTCATCAAAGCTAAATGCCGCAAGACCTATCTAGTTGCTGTGAATTATGCCAAGACGACAATGGAGTGCTTTTTTAATGGTACAATGCATTTCACCTACCAGATAGGGGGAGTCCACGCTGAGAGATGGGGATGTCTTGTGATGTTGGGTGATCAGTATCAATGAAGGGGGTTATTCTGAAAAGAGACAGATTAAAATAAAGCGCTCTTTGCTCGGGATGTGCTGGAAGCAGTTGGGAGGGCTACCCGGAGCGGGCGGCCGCGGCAGCCCCGCGCCGCACTTTTCCCCCTCCGCACAAGAAAATGATCAAGTCAATCATGTGGACATGCTTCATTATTCATTGAACACAATCTTTTACAACGCTCCGTTTACGTGCGGGAGTTTCTTCTACGCTTTGCTTTAAATTTTAAGGTAAGAAAGACAAAGGTAAAAAGGGGGTTTTGGAGGATCCGGGAGGCTCCCGTGAGCCATCAAAGAGGCTCCAAAGTCAGTCCGGAGTATGGTTTTGTTTTTTTTTTTATTTCTTTTTAATCATCGCAATGGGGCCTGCGTTTTCCACCGTGATTAAAAAAATACAGTATAATTAAATATCCATAGCAGTGACGTTTGCAAGCAGGGCTGTCAGGGGAAAAGCAGAAAATAATGAAAGGAGCGGAGAAGCCATTGAATGGCGCTATAGAACTTAGCCTGAAGAAAACCCTACGTTTTTCCTCTTTCTCTCTCGTTTCTTTTAAAACCGTTACTTTACAAAAAAGGAGCGGGCGGGCGAGGCGAGGCGAGGCGAGGCGAGGGGAGGCGAGTGCCGGCGGCGGCCGCGACGCTGCCCGGGGGCCGCCCGCCCGCCCGCCGTCCCCAGCCCGCACCGACCCTGCCCTTAACTTGCCCAGAAACTTTTTGTTTTAACGGGTTGCTGCGGAGCAAACTTTGCTGAAGTGACTTTAAACGCGCCCCCCCCGCCCCCGCGCCGCTTTCCCTCCCTCCCCCCCCCCCCCCCTTAGGATCCCGGCTAATCGTGGTGTAATTTGTAAACTTCCCCCTCTTTTTTTTTTTTTTTTTTTTAATCAAAGTTAGCTGATGCATACCATGTGTCAAACTTGTGAGATTCAAGTGCCTAAGAGACCTGCCATTTTGTGCTCTAATCGACCTCTTATGAATAGGAGCCGTGCATAATGCTGCGAGGAGCGTTGTGACATTCAAGTAGGCACTAAATGTCAGGCCAGGTCTCAGCCCTTTCGGGGGGAGCGGAGCGCGCCCGGCGGCGCCGCGGGGAGCGGGGAGGCACCTGCCAGCCCGCCGCCGGGGCTTTTGTCAGCGCCCGGAGAAAGTAACAGGTTAAGGAGGAAACTTAAATGGCAATCCCCGGGGCGGGGGGGGGGGGGAGCATCCCCTTCCCGGCGGCGCGCTGTGCGCGGGCGCGGAGGCCGCCGCTGCCTGCGCGGGGGCTGCGCGGTGCCGGGCCGGCGGGGGGGGGGGGGGGGGGGGCAGCGGGCCGGCGGCGGGATTAACGGGGGGAGGAAGGAGAGATTCTTTGATGCTGCGTAGGAAAGAATCCAGATTTTAATGCGCCCATCTGTTGCAGTTTTGCAAATAATTAATATACGTGTGCGTGTGTGTGTGTGTGCGCCGGGAGGGGGGAGAGGGGCTGAGGGGAGCCGTGCCGCCTGCGAACTTTAACGCAAAATAAAAGGTCGCGAAGATTCATGGTTTTTTTTCCGGAGGGTCCGCGGCTCCCGCGGGGCGGCTCGCACGGGCTCCATCCGAAAAGTTAGTTGCCGGCGTCCCCCCGCCGCGGCGGCGGGGCCGGGGCCGCCGTCCGCCTGCGCGGAGCGCCGCGCGGGCCGAGGGTGCCGGCGCCCGGGGCGGGCGCGGCGGGGAGGGCTCCGGCCGCCGCCTGCCTGCGCGGCGGGCATTGTTTCGGGGTGCGTGCGGCGGATATGGCCGCGTCTGAGACGGTGTCGAGGCGGCGACGTGATTTGTCAGATCCCTTCGTCTTCACTTCGGCCGCCGGCGGGCCGGGGAGCGGCGGCGCGGCGGGGCCCGGCGCGGGGCTCCGCGGGCGCGGGGCGGGGGCGGGCGCGGGGCGCGGGGCGCGGGGCGCGGGGCGCGGGCCCGGCGGGGCGGGCGCGGCTGCCCGGCCGCCCGCGGCTGGAGCGCTCTGCGGGGCTGTGCATTCCCCCCCGCCGCCGCCCCCCCGCCCGTGCAGTTTAAAATAAATCCAACAGGGGCCGTGTTTGCTGAGCTGATTTGACCGGTTGATACAGATAGCAGCGGCGAGCCTCCCCGCTTATGTGGAAAAAGACTATTTTAAGTGTCATAATTAAGTTTAGAAGCCTTGTTTGGGCTCATTCACTGCTCGAAATAAAAAGGACTGGCTGCTTTTAGACCCTTTCTGAAGGGGTTGGCTAAGCGCCTCTGCACGTTCGCTTGGAGAAGAATGTTTTCTTTTCTAGTTTAATATTAGAAACTATATTTTTACTTGTTTAAACCGGATTTGATTATTCCTGTGGAGATTTTTTTTTTTCCTCTCCTCCCCCCCCCTTCCTATCACTCAAATCTTTGTTCATTGTTCATTGACTGTGGAAGGCTGCTTAAATGTACGGAGAGAGGGGGGAGGCCCCCTTGCCGGTTTGATGTTGAAATAGTAAACCTGAATGAGGAGGGTGGCTGGAAAAGTGGACATTGCAGCTTTAATTAACTTCAAGATGCTTCAGCGAGGACCAGAGCGTAGTAGTGACGTTGCCTCATAAATCTGTCCAGTACAGTGCGTTGCATTGAACTATTACAGTATCACCGTCATACTGAATATTCACTACCTATCCGGGAGCAGATTTGCATAATTGGATCTTTTTTAAATGAAACTTGTTTGCAAAAAAACAAACCAAACAAAAAAAACCAAAAGCCCAAGTGAAAACCGCGGCGATCTGCATGATTATAAAGGGTTCAAACATATCCGAAAAGTAAGTGACCTGCATAAGTACATCAATAGGTTAAGTGCAAATAAGATGAGAAGTGCTTCTGAAAGCTGCACATTCCCTATGTGGTCTCTTGGGTTATTTCTCAATAGCGGGATTTTTTTGTAGCCTCAGGGATTTTAGGTTTTCTGTCTGCTTTCATAACTTTTTCCCTCACAGTTTTTTTTACAAGGTGAGGCTTTTGTACCGTGCCTGTGTACCTGTGGTGATATTTTTAAAGAAAATAGATTAACAGTTTGTAATTCGTGCTGTTTGAGTTGTATAATTACAGCTACTGTGGAAGGGAAATGTGTATTGTTATGTTTCTGATCATTGAATAGATCATCACTAAATACTTCGGAATATTCAAGGATTGTGTGTGTATGTGTTTGTTTATGCTTAAAAATTGACTTAGTTAACTAAGCTGTTACTTCTTAAATCATAGAGACAACTCGTTTTTTAATGTGTGTGTGTGTGTGTCCATTTGACAGAGGATGAAGATGACTGAAGTAATTAAAAATGCCAGAAATTTTTAGAGTGAATTTGTAGATTATGTGTAAAACCCATCCCCTCCTAACTGAGTGGCTGGCTTACAGTATTGCAGTTTTGGATCGTGCAGGTTCAGAAGTATTTTGTAAAATCAGACGCTGCTGTTTCAGATGCTGCGAGGATAAAGTTGTGGAGCGAAGGCAGCTGAAAGCGTTGCCTCCTGGGGAAGGGGAGCAGCGATCGGTGGGGCGAGCCGAGCAGGAGTGCAAAGTCTGCGTGCAGCCCCAGCCTTGCCCTGGCTCTCCCCCCTCGCTGAAGGCTGCTTTAGTTATGATGTCATTCTGATAGTGGAGAGCAAATGTCTCCTGATTCTACCATTAAACGCCTGGCTGATTTGCCTGATAATGATAGCATTGACGTCCTGCTCCTTGACAAATGCAAGCCCTATGAATTAACTTTTTTCCCATAGATGAGAGCTAGCTAGCTTTACGACTCATGAACGTAGCAGCACTTCTTTGACAGATTACTTTGAACCTCCTCGTTTAGGCAACAAAAACCCTTCCCTAAATACTACTTCTGCTAGGCTGCTAGTAGACCCCTGTACGGTTTGGGCCCGATTTGCAGAGCTGCTGAGCACTCATCACTTCCACTGACTTCAGATGGAGTTGTGGGTGCTCAGCAGCTTTGAAAATCAGGCCCTGTGTTCAGTCAACAGCTGATGCATTTTTTTGGCTTGTTTGTTTTTTTTTTTGTTATTTTTATTTTCTTTAAGTTAGACAGCTCTAAGGAGGGCTCTGTGAGTTCTAGTCATTATAAAAATATTTGTAAATAGCTTGAGATGTTTGTCCTAGTCTGTTCTGTTTTTCCCTTTCTGCTTTTTTTTTTTAATTTTATTTTTAATTCATCTTCTAGTGGATGCGCTGTTAATCTTTTGAAGAAAAGAATCATAAATGAGTTGTTTAAAGTTTTCAGAATGTTGTAGAAAGAAAGAAAATGTCTCCAGTTTGGTAACAAGTGCTTAGAGAATCGATTGCTGTTTCAGAATGTGCACTAGAAGAGAGCCTTGGTACAGTTGCTAAACCCTGCAATTGGGTGCACTTTCTCGTATCTGCTCTGTCTTCAGATTTTGCCTGTGACTTTGAATTTCTATCACTGCAGGTAAATGAGATTTAATATGATTTGTTTAAAGTGCCAGTGGCTTAAACTTTGTTTTCATTTGCTGTTCAAATGGTGACAATTAACAACTGCAGATGTAAGAAAGGTTAGTCTCTCTATTACATTTGCAGGAAATGTATCTAAAATATTTGCATGCTAAAGCTGTGTTTTGCAAATGAGTTCCTGAAGATACAAGTTGCTATGATGGAAATACTGTATTCAAACACTTTTAATAAATTGACTATGACTTTATCAACTGTAAAGAAGAAAAAGGAATTGTTCTACAGGCTTTTCGACTTCTGAACATATTTGAGCTGTAATGCTCAGCAAGTTGTCTGGCACTGTCTTCACTGTAGACTTTTATATAATGAAGAGGCTGATTGTCGTATTTTTGTCCATGCTAGAGGCCAATAACCCAACCCATTCATTATCAGAAGAGAGTAGCTTGAAGTTGCAACATCAGTACCACTGTTTGGCTTGCAGCAATGAAGACGGTGCTGAGATCAGAAATTGTGATCTTCAGTACAGAAAGCTGACACATTAGGTTGTTTACCCACCATGGGAGCCTTAGGTGACCAAAGAGATTTGCATGAGAAGAGACGTGGAAAATCCACTGGTCCATTAAAATGGGCTGTGCTTATTCCCTGGGAAGCACAAGTTTCATCAAGTGTAGGAAAATCAGTAGAAGTCATTTTTCCAAATGCTGATTTTTGCTTAAAGTTGACTTTGAATTGCACAGGTGTTTTTAGAGTGCTTTGACTTTAAAAAAAAAGCATTAAAAAAAGTGCATGGATTTTATGTGAACTTTATAAAAAATGGAGAAGCAAGCCATAAATAGATTTATTTTTCTGGTTTGGATGAGGACAATTAAAGCTTTTTAGTATCTTCTGATTTAGTGTGTTCTAATAGATTTTGTAAGTAAATTTAAATTTTAAACTCTGAATTTCTCTCAGATACCTGAATAGATGTGTATCGGCTCTTCAAAATGCTAAAAGCAGTATGATCTTGAAAAGCCATTTTTCTATCCTCTCATTCACACCTTGCATTTTTTGCCTTATTCTTTACCCCATCTTTTTTGACATATTTTATGTGTCTGTTTCAGAGGTGCAAGCAATTTGGATTCAGGGAAGGAGAACATAGATGAAAAAATAGAATACATATTCTTTCTTTTATAGAAACGTGAATAAACTTATTTCTGGCAACTGTAGATGGAAATCCAAATTTCTCTAGTGAAGACACTCCGGGCACAGATGTTCGCAGAAGAGGAAAAAAGGATGAGCTACTGAAAGAAAATCTGTAAAAGTAAAATAATTCTGAGAGGCTTAATTGGATGATCTTAGGGTTATTGTACGGATATAAGGTTCTAGCTTCCAGTTGTGCGGCCGAATACAGAGTATGAACTTTTTTTTGACCAAGATGCTGATCAGAATCTGACCTTGTGTAGAAACAAGTGAAAATTGTAATGATCTGATGGATGTTTGTTGCTTAACGTGAAATAACAGAGTAGTGTCTGTCTAAATCTGAGTGGATCACAATAACTGCTGTGACATTTTCACTCCTGTTGGCAGGTTAAGCAATGAAGCCAAGCACTGAGTGAGAGATTTGAAACATCTTTTCAGAGGTAGCAGAGATTCAAATCAGGAAAGAGTCATGGGAATAGGGGGGATTTGGGTTGCCTCTGCCCAACTGCACCAATGCTGTCACTAAACATGCTCCTAGAGGGAAGATTCTTCCTGTATTCTGAATTTGGCACCTTTCCCTTATATTTAAATTTGCTCTAATTTTCAGGTGCATCTTACTAGATAACCAGATGCATCAAAAAAGCAAAAGAATTATAGAGCAGTAATTATAATTAGCCTAGTTGTCTTGTGGTTTTTTTTTAAATTGTAAGATGGGGCCTTGAAAGTATTTTGAAGTCGCTGTTTTTTAGAGGTCTTAATCTAAATACCCCATGTGAGATTGTTTTCTAAAGAGATGGGTTCATCAGGTCAAGTTGAACTATATTAAAGACAAACAATTTTGTTATAATCTGACTGTCTTTTAAACACAGATGAAGAAAACAGAACTAAAATAGCCACAGCAGCCTCATATCTGATGTTTTCTCCATTGTGCATTGCAGTATTTGAGACTTGTATAACCAAAAGCAAAATTAGGTAATTCCTTACAAGTATTTGTCATGTAACGAAAAAAGCAGCGCTGCCT
The DNA here is from genome assembly GCF_030463565.1 of Pelecanus crispus. Taxonomy (NCBI): domain Eukaryota; kingdom Metazoa; phylum Chordata; class Aves; order Pelecaniformes; family Pelecanidae; genus Pelecanus; species Pelecanus crispus. The sequence continues at coordinate 35,072,137 of NC_134650.1, forward strand.
GTCATGGTAGGACATTAACAGAGAGTTCTGCAGGTAGCAGTGCCTGAAAATAACAATGATGGCTTAGACAGCACTCCCATAGCATGGGGCAAGCAACAGAGCTAGCTTCTTCAAACCAGCTGCTTGTTTTTGATACATTACTGTTAAACTGTCCGGCTGTAGGCATCTCGGACTTCCAGAGGGAGCGAGCGCTTGCTGGGAGGGTGGAAGCCGGTGAAGATCAGTCAGGGGTTATCTGGAGTGGGCTATGCACAGTGCCAGGGGAAGGCTGCTTGGGAAAATCTGGCCCTGCCTCAGTTGTGTGAAAAGGAGAAGCAAGAGAGGGGGAGAAAAAGGAGAGTGCGAGCTGACTTTCACCCCCATGGCCTGAGTAGGGGTGCAGGGGAGCTTGGCTCTAGGGGGGGCTGCCTGCGGCCCCTGCTCTGCCTTGGAGCAGCCAGGGATGTCCCGGGGAGCCTTCCTTGCCATCAGCCTCAAATGGGTCAGGGTATCGTGGTGTAAAGGGGTAAATGGCAGTCCTGATTCTTCCTTTTATAGTAAGCTTGGTTCAGCCTTAATGTGAATTTCGTTAGAGTTTCTTACATGTTGTTTTTTTTAACGGTGATAAGCGCTGTTACAAACTTCTCCTCCTTTTTTATGCCTTTGGGATGTTCTGTTGCAGCCACTGTGAGCCTTTGTGAGGAGGATGGGAGGCCTGTTGAGCTCATCGATGCTACAGAAGGGTTGCTATCAAGTACCACAGTCTACTCGGTCACAACAGGGCTATGTGTATTGCTTCCTCCGTAGTCCTGGCCCCTGCTGATCTGGGAATTAGTCCTGGTAATCCATGCGATAGCACTGTGCTAGGTTGCCAGGCTGGCCTTACATTTATTTTTTGTAAATGATAGCATATTCTATTAACGTTGTTTTATTTCACTCTCATAAGTTGGTCTCCATAGATTTGTGCAGACATTGTTACCATCAATCTTGTCATTGGAATATCAATGGTAAATATAGATAGATACAGATAGGTCACTTCAATCTAAAATTTAGAGAAGCATGGGTAAATAGGAAACTCAGGCAGAATTACTTCATGCAAAGGGTAATAAACATATGGAATAAATTACCAGCAAGGAAAGGATAAATGACTTCAAGGGAAGCCTTGAGAAAGAGCATCTGAGAGCTAGGGTGAAGAAAGCAAGGAGGTGTAAAGTCAGGTTTCTATTAACAAAGGCTAACACGGTGGGCTGGATGTTAATTTCCTAACGTGTCTTTTGATAGCTCCACATGGATGGTTACATTTTATTCTTATGTGTGTTTGTTAAAATTGACTCTCTAGATCTACACGTTTTATCTTCAGGGGTCCATAGAAATATTAAAACATAGGGCAATGCAAAATTTTGGGTTTGATACCAGTTTTATTCGAGGGAGTGATGTGACAGTGAAACGTCGATTGAGTGAATTAGGGAGAAATCTTGCCTTGTCTGGAATTAGTTTATAATTGACAGAAGAAGCAGAAACTGCCTTCTACGCTAGTGGCCACGGATTTTTGTTAGGTGTTTGCCCTGGTTCAACCATATCAGTGCTGGAACAATTCTGAAGAAAACCTGCATGTAGATAAGCTCTCTTTGGGTCTTTTTTCCCCCCCCCCCCCCCTCAGGGGTATGAATGTTTTCATGGGTTTCAGTCCATGTGATGACTTCTAAGTTTTTTCAATGTTGAGGGTTAACTTGATGTTGGAAAGCAACACTAGTTTTGAAACTGATGGTACAAGCAACTTCTCATTGAACCTTTGTTTTGTTGGAATATATCCCACATTTTCGAGGAAAATGATGGGTTTCTCTTCTCAGAGGAAAGTGCATAAAGGTTAGCAAAATTTTGGTTGATTTTGATGTGATTTCTAGGATCCACGTCTGCTCCTCTTATTTCATAGAATCATAGAATCAGTTTCAGTTGGGGTAGGACTGAGTCAGCAGGTAAAACTTCCCTTCCATACCAGGTGAGTCTCCTGTGATTCCTAGTTTCACTGTAAATACATTGTGTAACTCCGCTGTTTGTGAACTCAGTCCAGCGCCTGATGTTCTCAAAAAGAGATCCTAGTTATACTTTTTCTTGTTTCATTATTTCAAGTACAAAAAGAAATCCATCCTTTTGAGTTTAAAAAATGCAAAGGTTAGAGGCTACCCAAAATTGAAATGTATAATAAAATGACTATTTATTACCTTTTTAAGGGATCTCTTCTTCATTGATGCATTGAGATTTTGCCATAGGACTGTAATTCCTCTTAGGGCTAATAAAATAACTAGTAGAAGATAACCCAGCATCTTTATTAGTACCGTAATACCAGCTAACAAAACTCTCCTGCTCTAACTACTCCCTTCTTCGGATTTTACCATAAAATTTCTTCTAAAATAGCTCAGATATTTTAAAATAATATTCTTGATTGTTTTAAAGAACAAATGTTCAAGCATCTTTCTTTTACTCGAATACGCAAAGCGATATGCATGTGTATGCGATAAATGGACATGCTATTAGGTAAATGAGCAATAGGAAATCCACAACCACTTCTGGATTAGAATTTCAATCTATTGCTTGTTTTGGTAGTCTCTTTGGCATGCTAGGTGCTTTCCAAATATGGAAGTATAGCTTCTGGCCAGAACTAGCTGGAATTTTCTTATTGCCGTTGAAAAATGCCAGTTCATTAGTGTGCATCAACATGCTGCATCTTCGAAGGATTTCTCAGGTCCACAATTGAATTTCTGCTCAAAATGAGAGTTGCATCTCTGCACTTCATTATGGACTGGTGATTATGAAATGCACCTGGGTCACTGGAGAGCTGGATTCAGATCGTTCCTCTCATATCTGATTTGAATCAGCTTCTTCAAATCAAGTTTCTCACATCCCAGGTGAGTGCTCTTATAACAATACATAACATACACCCACTCTTCCAGGGTGCGTCTTTTTAAGTTCCTGCTTCCCACTTTTCCAATTTAAATAATAATTTAATTATTCAGTGGCTCAGAAGAGGACTGACTCTTGGCTTAGGCATTCAAGTGTGATGTAAGAGACTGGGTCCAACTTGATTCTGTTTCAGAGTCCTGCACCCTGTGCTGCTGAGTATGATGTGGTGAGAGCATTCATGTTCTTAGTGTTGTCTTGCTGGCTCTTCCTTTTGAAAAGTTGCAAAAGGTATCAGGTTAGTCCCGGTGGGGAACAAGAGGAAATTGTGAAATCTTCAAAGTATTTGTGATATGGGAAAATTGTTCCTTACTCAGCTTTATACCTTTCTTACAAAGTTTGTAATCCAGTGATTATAAAAGTCAGTTGGTGATGGGGCACATCTTGACAATCTGAAGAATATTCCTCTCAAAATGGAGTTTTGTTGCCATTGTTTTGTTCAGTGGATTATGTGTTTGAACAGAACTGATTAACTGATTCCTACGTACCCCTGAGCACCGAGTGTCTAGCTGTAGGAGGTGCAGTGGGCGCAGGCTTAGACCCTTCCACTGCAAGCGCCTTGGACCTGTGTACAGTGCAGAGCTTGTGGATGGCACTCTATCCGGTAGTACCGTGAAACGGAGAGAAATGCCACGTAAATGCCAACAAATGCCTTAGAGATGCAAGGGATACTGCGTTGTTAGTGCTCCTTCCCTCATGAAGAAACTCATGTGAGATGTAAAAGACCTATGGAACTCGCAGGTTTCTCTTCTGGGATTTCTTAAAAAGGAGAGGAAAAAATGTCTTAATCTGTAGAAGGGGGATCCGCAAAGGGAGGAAACCCTTCTTTCCTTAGAGACAGAAACACTCATTTTGATAGCTTCTGTCTCCTGTGTCTTTCATTCTTAACTTCTCTGGCAGCACAACTCTGGCAGATCCCATGCTGTATTGGTTGGTTCCCCTTCTGGCTGCTCTGCAACAGTGATGGATGGGAGCCAAGGGAATAAATTTAGCTCTGACTTCCAGTGGTAACCCCCTGCCAGACTTACACAGAAACCTGGGAGGTCACAGGGAAGAGAGGGAATGGGTGATACGGAGTTTGGGCAGGCTCAGACCTGACTCCTCCAGCAGAGAGAGTGTTTCTGTGGTCCCAGAGGAGGGGGAGAGGTGCTGCAGGAACCCACTGTTGCCTTCGTTTCCATGCAGAACTGAAGGGATTTGTAGATATATTTCAAAAGCTGTTACCATTGGCTGTGCAGTTTCCATGTGAGTTTATTAAATGTGAACATTTTTTATATATAAAAATAACTTCACCATTTTGTTATTTCCTTTTACGTATTTCACTCCGGTTGGAAAAATGAAATCAATCTAGTCAGCTTTTCATCAGTTTCTCTTTGGCTGTCATGCAGTTGCACAATGCTGCAGTGCTTGGCTAGCAAAAATGTTTACAACGAAAAATTGTTTTCAATGGGATTAAAAAAAGAATCATGGAAACATTTTTATTGGTCTTCAATTTTTGTGCAACTTTGGTTTTTACAAGACCTAAACTACATCAATGGTGTTTCTCTAATTTGATCTTAAAAATTATACTGTGTTTTAAGGTATAGACAAGATACTACCCTCTGTCATAATAGTACAAAAAATGCTAGCCAGAATATTTCTTCGGAGCAGGTTCAAAGTCCATGAAAATCCACAAGCACCTTGTAGTTCACTTCCAAAGGTTTGAGGTCAGACCCTTAACCTGTGTGTAAATACCTGTTGTAGTTGGGTTAAACCATCTTACTCATTTAGAGTTGATCTCTGATGCAGCAATGCTGTGAGGTTTCTTCCTAAGGCTGAGGTGGATTTGAGGATATGTCTGCAACCCTTATATACCTTTATTGCTGCTGGAACCCATAGAAATTTTTCAGGTGAAGAATGTATAGAACTAGATCCTTGGTAGGTTAACCATAGTAAAATCCTAGGAGTAAAATATTGGCTGACGGTTAGGTTACCCTTTGCATGAAAACTCTTAAATTCTTTTTAAAAAGGTGTTTGTGATGAGTGTTGAGTTAGTTTGGATTTTAACTTATTTTGCTTTACAGTATAAGTGGCAAAGAGCTATTCTGGGGACAGCCCAAATTTGTGGCTGTTGACAGCTGCTTTATGAATATACGGACTCAGGCAACCTGAGGAGGCATTGCATCTCTCCAGGGGGCTTCTGCCACTAATAACAGAGGGGTCTTAGGGAGGGTCTGGGTGCTCGTCTCCCTCTCCCGTTTCCCATGTTGCCTGACTTTCTGCCTTCATTCAGTGTCACTCAGTTGCCACCACGAACCTATCATACAGATGAGAAATGGGGACCCTCGGGTACCCTTGGAAAAGTGACAGCCTTTCTCTTAGAGAATCATGGATTTCATAGGGCCAAGCTTGCAAATACTTTTTCAGTGCTTTTATGATCAACATTCACCACTGAGTTCACTAATTGAAGACCTTAATGAATGTTGCAATGACCGGCTCCATAGTTGTCAGCGATTCAGTATCTTGTTTCCAGGTGTGAGCTGGATGAGTCAAATTTAGCTTGCTTCCAGTTGAAGTCATCATCACACAAGCAAAGAAAAATACTGCTTTGTAAATATGATATCCCAGCTTCTTTCAAACACCAACTGTTGATTGGCTACTTCATACGTCGGGGTACTAACTGATTGACTTCATGCTATTAACCTTTTACTTACCGCATACAACTTTTGCAGCAAATTCACATCCACCATTAAGTTAGACATAACTTGCATTTGATGAGATAACTTCTGTTGTGGAAAGAAATGAATTATCGTGCAGACTTTTTCTGACATTGGGAAAGGTATTGCAATTTATGATTTACACTTTTAATAAAAACAGCTGGATTTGAAAACTGTTTACATGCAGTCTGTAATGTAACACAGTTTTCATTGCTCTGTAGCTGGTATGAACATCTAGAGTAGATTTGATGCCTCTGTAAAAACAGTCTGGCTAGTCCATGTTCTTAAACTGCATGACATTTGTTCATGTACCTTTTTCAGAAGATATTGATGTTTTTAATCAGACAGGGACTATTTTTCTGGGTATGCTTTGCTTTGACGAGATTTTCGGTTGGGAGATTGGGCTTTTGAAGACGTGTTTCATATATTTGAGTCAAATAAAATATTACCTATCAGAGTGAAAGACCCTCTTTTTTATGTTGCTCCTTTGCAAATGCAGATTTACAAATAAGTCCTCAGACAGTTTTTATTGTTGCTTGTTGTTATGACACGTCATATATCTTTTACTAATTGTACTTTTATTCTTGGTTTAATTGTATTTATTCTGGAGCAAATGCTTTATTATTAAAAAAAAAAATCATGGTACAATTTTACACTTTCTGATTTGTTAATGAAAATACCCTTGGAATTTTTTTTTAACATGCCAATAATCTCTCCACCTTTCTGTCTGATGCTGGTGGTGGAGCTGAACAAAACAGAGCAAACCAAAGATAAGTTAAAGGAGAAGCATTGGCTTTCAGCATGCTTCCAGCTACATGTATATGTACCAGAGCAGGAGTCTGACTACAAAAAATTTTCTCAGGGTCTCTCTGTGGGTTGCCACAGTGCTAGGGAAACATGTTGTCAGGAGAAACAGGGCTGGCAGATAAAGCAAGGAGGAGTATTGCACATGCCTTTTCAAGCTGGATGTGAAGACAACTTTTCTTCCTTTCATAATCTCCTCTTATTTGAAATAGGAAATCAGTTAAAAAATAAGAGGGGAAGTCTCTTGAACTCTTTGCATCTTCTCTTAGGATGCATGTGTGTGTGTTTTGTACAGTTCTGTTCAGAAAGCATAATCTGTGTAAAATTGAAGTTAGCCTCGTTAAGTCGAATGTTTGCTAGGCTTGGAAGCCATTTGTACCTTGTTCTGGGTGCTAGGTGTTTCTTGGCCGCCTACTTGCAGAGTGTAGAATTTAGTCCCCTCCAGTTACTTCCATTTAGGATTTTCCCCCTGTTGAGATCATTATTTAGTACTAGGACAGCTTTTATATGTTGAGTAGGGATCATTTATTTCTATAGAAATAAGAGGACTTAACAGCAGTGCACGATCAATATGCAAAACCCTACTAAGATAATTTGTATTTAAATGTGAACAACATTAATTCTAAACAATCTTCAGCCCTCATTTAGTCCAATCATTGCTGGACATCTAGGTGTAGAAGGCTCTTCTATCTTATTAGTTTATTATCAACGATATTGCCAACACTTAAACCCTTCGATTGGGTAACCCAGGTACCTATTATTCTATTAGGGCTTGCCGCTCTCTGGTTGAAGTCCATACTGAAACACCTATTGCCTGGGCACAGGCACCCCATCCTTCTATAAACAGGTGTGTGCAGAGTTTGGCTAGGACACAAGGAGAATGTAAGTAATAATTACTGAATAATACTTTAGTATTTTATAGGATGCTTGCATGTCTGTCTTATAACTGCATGATGTGAAGGTATCTATAGAAGGAATAAACATGCTTATCTTTGAGAAATTGGTATGACAATAAGAAAACTTTAAAATGGTCTCATCTTTTTATTATGTTCAGTAGTTTCGTTTCTGTGGTTTACATGTTTAAATTTTCTAAGGAAGGCTGTAAACAAAAGTTTCTGTAGCTTTTAGGAATTCTTTAGTGTTTGGGGGGAGGATCGTATGTTCCTTCAGCTGTGAGTAGTTTGTGGTTCTTTATCATTTGTTTCGTGAGCCCTCTTTCAGATTTTTGTAAACATGATGTTCACATACATGTAAAGAACATCAATTAAAGCTGTTCAGTGCAAAAGCTTACTGGTACAGTGTTATGACTCCAGCTATACTGCTTCAGTTGATCTTATACTGAACCTTTCTGTAGTAGTGTTTGATCCTGAATTAGTGTGGAATCAGTGGTATTGAAATACGTGCTTAGTTGTTTTGCTAAAACTGGCTATCAAGTGTTAAAGCATGTACTTAAGTCTGTGCTGAATCGGGTCCTCTGAAGTTAGGAAAAGCCAAAGAAGTGGAAAATTCTGGTCACAATTCTGTTAGTTTAGGAGTTAGGTGTTACAGTGTTTTGAAAACCTGCATGAGCCATATTACCTCTTTTTTTTTTTTTTTTTTCTTTCAAATCTCTTGTTGCTCCCATCAATAATCTGTATGATTTTAAAAGTCATGTGTGGTCTCATAGTTGTTTTTTAAATTGGCTGGAATAGTAGTTCTTTAAAAAATGTGGTTCAAAGGAAGACTTGCTTTTCATACTTTAGAATAGCCGTGGTCTTGAATTACCTTTAGAAATCTATGCATTTAGAGATGTATTAAATATAAACAAATACAGCATTCATGTAAATGTTAATTAAGCTTACGTCACAGAACCTTGCTTCTTTGAAGAGTTGTCTTGTTCTTTCCACCACCTCTTCTTGTTTTCTTGTTCTTGCAACCAAGGCTTGTCTGGTGCCGTTCCGTCATCTCCTTTCTATAGCATAACCGCTTCAGACACCCAAAGCGACAGGACCGTTCCCATTGCCTGTGACCACTCTTGGCTCTGAAGCTAACGAAGCTGGGTCTCTGAAGCAGGTCCTGTGAGGGTATCCTGGTGACAGGGAGGAAGTGTGGGAGGCAGAGGACTTCTAAGGGGTTTTGTATTACCATATGGGTGATGAAGACAGCAAATAATTGTAGTGAGTGGCCAGCACTTAGGCAGGAGCTTGAGTACCAGTACGTACTCCCATGTTGGTGAGGTAGAACATCAGGGACGCAGGGGCTGCGGACCACGGAAGGTTCGACTTGGAGGCCCAAGTGAGGAAGGGGAAGGTGGAGAAAGGACAGGAGAAAAGTCTTTTATTGTAGCCTGGGAGAATGCTATCCTCTATGCATTCAGATCAGAGCAATCCACAGCTATATGAAATAGCTCTTACACTCTCACAGATTCTGAACTAATATTTGCTGTTTTAATTTTCTTTGCAGACCTTGATATCAAAGTCACTGCACTTTCCCTTCTTGTTGGAACTCCTGGTAAAATAAGAGATCTATGCCAAATATTGAAGAATTAAGCCTAACAATGAAAAATTAACATGCTAAATATCCTAAGTAATGACATAAACAAGGTGCCATGTCATTCTGCCCACCAAAGGCTAAGAGCCCTCTTTTGTCCAAAACAAGATTATGTTCCTCATCTCTCTAATGGCACTATTAGCAAATTCATATTGGAAGCCAGGACCTTATTTGTGATGATGCTTCTCCTTTGGGGCTGATATTGAAGCACAGGCACAGTATAAAACTTCAGGAAGAAGGCAAATATCAGATAGTTTTAGCCCAAGATTAGCAGTTAGGCCTCCTGAGTGTCATCTGAACATTGATTATTTGTCAGATAATGCAATTACATTTAATGGAGGGCACTGCTCAGGAGTTACATAGTTTAACTAGCACGTTTGGTTTTTATGCACTGTACCATGTTCACAGTCACAGTGGAAACATGAGTGACATTTGACACTCGGTTGCGGTAATACTTTTCCAAAGCAGCTGCATATCACAACACTGACAAAACCCATAAAATGCCTGTTCTGTGCTCCTTGCTACTGAGCCTTGTTTATGCTCTCCCTGAGAGGCGGAGGCTGCAGAAGAGAGTGGTGTTGGAAGATGGTGTCGCACGTGGTGTGCCTGTCAGTGAGCAGACACACTTGCTATTGACTGTGACATGTCACTTACATGAAACCATGCAGTGCTACTGCAGCTTGGGGCACAGCATAGGTTATACAGCAAATTGCAGTCCGTCTTCATCTGTGTGACAGACCCACCAAGAGAAGCTAGAATCTGAGCGAGCCCACAGATTTCAGGGTTTGTGCTCTCGCATTAAAAGAAAGGAAGAAAAGAAAGATGTGCCTAAGATGGTTTGAAATAAACCAGAGAAGAATCCTGTCCCTGTCCTTAGGTGAACCCTGATAATAAGAGGGAGGACTAGACTGTCTCCTTATTGAAGCGCATAAGGAGTGATTAAGTAAAATTCTTTCCTGTTTTCCCTATTGGCTTTATAGTCTAACAAGAAATCTTCAATCCATTCAGTCGTGGGTACTTTTACCATTGAGTTCACTGGAACCAAGATTTCATCTTCTGAAGGGAGCTGAAGAATTGTCAGCTTTGCTCCCCCCATGGACCGCATGCTGATTTGTGTTCCTTGTGGGCATTGCATCAGTTGTTCCTGTGATATCCTGAGGAAACTCTCCCTACTCAAAAAGCTGAAGGCTGGTAGACTGACATACTTTTTTCTTCAGTGGCACAACCTGGCACCTTCTTCTGTGTACCAGGAAAATGCCTCTGAATTTCAGGTGATCAGGCAAGCCCCAGGACACCCTCCAATGCTCTTCTAGGCAGTGCTGCTGTCAGTTCTGTCTTGACCATACCTGGATTTGTGTAGAGTCTCTCAGGTTGCCACCTGCAGACAGAACAGTTCCTGACTCTTCATAGTAGCAGTCAGAGATGCCATATTGACCAAATGCTCTGCTATCACAGTGATAGCCATAATGTAAATGCTCCATCACACAGAATGCAAATTTGATTAAATATCTGAATTCGGTTTATTCATGACAAGGCAGTATTTGGCTCAGGCTTGTTTTAGACTTTGAGTATCAAAGGGGTAGCCTTGACTTCAGTGATACTGAAATCTGCTAAGCTGTATTTGCATGTTCCATCCTGGAAGGGGCTTCTGAGATTGTGACTTGGTTTCCACTACCAAGGGTTAAGGTCTTCCAAGAATGGCTGCCTTACATAGGGAATATAAGCCCTTTGTCTGAACTTTTCCTTTATTTTAACAAACCAACCAACCCAAACCCTGAGGACTTCAGTTAAGGCTGAGCTTCCAAAACTGTCCTAAGAATTTCAGTTGGAAATATGCAGTGCGTTCCATTTGGTAACTGTGTTTTGCCTCTGAGCGATGGATGCTGGTTTGCTTTGACTGTTACTGGTTGTACAACCAGAAGTAACAGATTTGAGTAGAAACCAAAAGCGAGAAATGGAAGTCCTAACACAGCTTGTCTCCAGTGCGCCCCAGAAATCCCAGGCTTCTGCCTTGTCCCATCTTTAAGACTGGAAGAAATGTTTCCCTTTTAAAAGGAAATTAAACAGTGTGGTCAAGTTAAAAAAATCAAGTCTACAAAATATATTTGGGTATGTATGTGTGTAAGTTCTCAGAGAATTTTGGTAATTACATGTACAGTTTTGAAATCCTGAGAAGGATGTGCAGCAGTGGCAAAGCGTGTGGATGAACACTGCTGTGGTGCACGCAGATAATTCATATTTTCATAGGACTTGATAGTCAGCATGGGAGTAATCTCAGGCTTGGTTAATGAAAGTGGCTGCACCTGGTTGAGATTCTGCTGGAAGCTTTACTCTGTCAAAGATACTTATGTCAGGGTGCTTCCTACTTTATAAACCTCACCCCTTTCTTGTGCCCTTAGGCTTAGTTGTGGTGAAGAGCTGAAACACTTGAGATCATCGCGGTTTTGCCAAAAGCTGGCTGTGCATAAATATGAATATCTCTGAAGGCTGCTCCTGCATGCAAGATTATTTGGTTATTTGAAAATGTTTTTGAATCTGATAGCTGAATCGTTGCCTCATACTTGGTAAGCTGTACCGTGAGTTCTATATATGTTCTATAGGTAACAGTATAGCTTTACATTTTTATTTTTAACCTCTGTCTGCATTCATCTGGTAGCTACCATAATGACAGATAAATTGAATGTTGATTCCATGAAACAAAGTTGTCTTTTTGTGAAAAGATTCTAAAAATCACGTATTTCATCAGTGCAACCTGGTGGAGCACCATGCACACTGTAAAAATGAAAATGTGCTCTTCTCAGCTGTCAGTGCAGTATGCTGAAAAATGAGCAGATGAAGGCAGTTCGAGTTTTGAACCTTCTTTAATTCAACACATCATTTGGTTTGAAAATAGTTAAGTAAATTGTATTAAATAATTGTAAACATTCCAAATAGTCATCCAAAACAAATCGTATTTTGCATAATCGTAATTTAGGAACAAAATAATTGAAATATAAATCAAGGAAGAGGGGAAAAAAAAAAGGGTAAACAATGACAGTACACTTAAAGTTGCTCACATACTTACCCTTAGTAGATATTTGACGAAATTTTTGTGGTTATTGAAGATACCGTCTAAAACTTCAGAACAGTGTAGGTTAAAAATACTTAATATATTTTTATTGCTATATCCCTTTGAATATTTATTTTCTGAAACTTGAAAGCTGCGTGCAGTATGACTTTTGCAGTGCAAAAGGCTTTTCATTCTGTAAAGTGCCTAGAAATTCGTTATGTGATCAGTTATATAAATAGGCTTATTGTTTAGAAAGTGTCTAAAATGAAGTCTGTCCTTTAGCCATTTCTTTCTCTTATTAAATTTTTAAAGAAACATATTTCAAAACCAAACAAACCAATTCCAAAGGGGTCTAATTTTCTTCTGTTGCTCCCAAAATGTACAGTATGTTCTAACAATTGAGACTCCAGTTAGGCTAGTGGGGAGTCTTTCATTAGAAAGCACACTGTCGCAAAGCATGTATTTTTTGTTAAGAAACAGTGAATGATATAATAATTGTAAAGAACATCTACAGTGTAACGACAGTTACGTGTTTTTCAAAGGAAAATGCAAACAATAGGTAGAGGAAAGTAAAATCAATAAAAGGACATTGTATGAATATATCTGGTCCATTAGTTACAGGGAAATCTATTCTGTTCAATCTGAAATCACATTCAGCTTATGAGGTGGATAAATAAAAACGTTAGGTCCCAGTTATGTAGTTCTTTCTCCTTTTGAGCTTATGGCAACTTCAGATGAAATGGGACATCAGGATTAAAGCCCAAATTAATCATTGTGCAGCACAATTTTCATCACCCTCACTTCCAGATAGGTTATTTCCACCGAGTGAAATCATTAAAGACTGTTTTCATTGTCTGCTTAGCTACAATTCCTGTGTTATAGGGTGGGGAAGTAGAGTGTTCTTCAGTTGTGAAATGGGAGTGCGTGAGCACCTGTTAAGTTTTGTACCGGAAAAAGCGTGCTGGAAGTTTGCGTATTTAACTTCAGTTCTTTCTTCCTTCCTCCTGTTAAAAATGTTGTGTGGTTTGGACAGAAAGGTATCGTGAGAGATTGCCAGTCTGTGGTTCCCTCAAACCCTAAAATTTACAAGGGACAACTGATTTCCTCACTAGAATTTCTGATCCCTGTGTGCCAATTGTTGGCTGATTAAGGTCAATGATAGCACTTATTCAGTACTTTTATTGACTTGGATCATGTGATAGAAGTGATTGATTTAAGCATAGGATTGCTAATTTTCTATTGTAACCGTTTCTTCTATAGAGCCAGGTTTTACATTACCAGGAGTTATTTATACTGTATTTAAAAGCAATTCATTTTTTCCCTTACAGGTAGCGGTGCTGTTGCGTACATTCAGAATTACATATTTCACTTGTGGGAGACTGTTTTTGCCAATGTCAGATGTACCCTTTGTTTCCAGAGATCTTTGGATAGGCTGAGATTTCGAATAGCAGATAATAACATGCAGTGTGTATTATTGATGTTGTCTTAATTGTCTTATTGACAACTCACTTGCACTTGAAGAGGCATGCTAATATCAGACGTTTTATGAGATTGCATATATTTTCATGACTGGAAGCCATAGCTACAAAATGATTTAAAAAGCACACAACTATTACTCATTAAAACGTGTAGAATTTTTTAAATGCATTTTTGGGTCCACATTCTGCATCATCGCTGTTTGGCTTTGTTAATCCAGTCTCCCCACCCTTAATTTTCCTTTACTAGACCCTAATTAAGCTACGCATCAATATTTAGTGTGGAATTGGCTCCAAAGCAAAGCGCCATGCACTAGCACCATTACCTGGAAAAAAAAGCTTATAGGAGGAGAAAATTATAAGCCTGGAAGATGCTCATATAAAGGGAAAATACAAGCTATTTGCCTCTCCAGTGGAAGGAGGGGGTGTAGAAGAGAGCATACATTACATGCAGTTTAGAATGATAAAAAACTAGTTATGAATATACTAATTGTGATACTCGTTTCTGGTGAAGTAGACTCATTAAGATGTTTGAATAGTTTAGTTACTGTTGGTCTCTTCTAAAGACCCGCGAATTAACTTGTGACATTGTTAAAATTTAAAATCAATAAAAATAAAACTACAGTATGTATCAGCATGAACTGACAGATGTAGACAAGTATTAAGGAAAATCTCTTGCTGAGAATGATTGTAGCCTGAAGTATTCTATATATGGATGATGCAAACACATTTTAGATTTCTTCTTTAGAAAACCTCCAGTTTGGACATACGGGCCTCTTCATGTGTCTGCTAGGGTGAAAGGACCATTTGCTGACATTACTTCTGTCAACATTGTCTTCTGGGTGCTGGTTTTTCCTGTTGCTCATAAGGACTCCCTTGGGGACTGTTTGTTTCCAGTCCTGTCTGAAACGTGAACCCCTGTGTTCCTGTATCGCTGTGAAACACGTAAAGGCAGAGTTTAATGTAAACGCTGCACGTCCTTTCCACCCCTTCTTTTTCTGCTAATGTTACTGTGGTGGATTTGCTTGTGGATATTCAAAGGAAGGGGATGTTTTTCAGGTTGACTTTCTCCTCCTCCTAGTGTTATCTTGGAGAAACTTGGGTTTCTACCCAGGCGATGAACAGTCCAGTTCTGTTCACTGACACCTTACCACTTTCCTTCAGATTTTTTTTCTCCTGAGATACTGAAGTGATTGTGAAGGACCATAAATACATTCTGCAGAATGCTTTTTAAAAACTGGCAATTATTTGTACCTGTCTTCCAGCTCCCTTCAGCCTGTTTTGCATTGCTTTTGCAATTAAGCTTTGTCATGCATCTTAAGGCCAAAGAACCTGTAATTCTCTTTTCTAAATGGGCCTCTGTGATCAGGTGTTTTGGTAAGGATCTTAGCAACCTTCTAAATTTTTGCCACATTTATACCACTTCAATTTCACTTTAATAAATCAGGACAAGATCTGACTTTTGATATTTCTGTAAGGGGGCAAATGAGGAAGTTTTATATCATATGTAAAAATATAGCATTGAATTGGTTTTATATGCCGGAGTGCCCTTTTAGATAAATAATCTAGATTTGGGGGCAAATTCTGTTCGGTAGAACGTCACACTGCTGCCAAAACACTGGTA
The DNA here is from genome assembly GCF_030463565.1 of Pelecanus crispus. Taxonomy (NCBI): domain Eukaryota; kingdom Metazoa; phylum Chordata; class Aves; order Pelecaniformes; family Pelecanidae; genus Pelecanus; species Pelecanus crispus. Next base: position 35,087,251 of record NC_134650.1, read on the forward strand.
CCATCCAGCTCTAAAGCACCTGAATCCAAAGGTTTCAGCATTGCTCTCTAGGTTCTTGTACCACTTTTTCTTCCCTGTTTTTTTTTTCTCAGAGGGCAAAGAGCTGTTGCTGGTGGGAAGAGGGAATGGCGAAGGTGCCCTATAAACCCTAGTTGCAGTTCTGGGTGCATAGCACCCACAGAAGTAGTTCCCAGTAGGCAGTGGCATTGAATAGCTCAGAAGTGACCTCTGCGTACCATTATCCTGCATTGCGAGTGTGTGGATTGGCCGTATCTGAGGATCGTGTGCTTGATTTCTAAAATAGATCAAGTAGTATGTGCCTGGAGCAAAAGGTGTCCATCTGTGAAATATGAGCTTGAATGACCATAATATCAGGAAAAAAAAGGATGACACCTGAAAATTAAATTTGTTGATAAAGCACTGGACAGAGCTTAGTTCCTGATTTTTTTTCTGACTTTCAACATCACCTTGGGAAATTCATTAGAAGGTGATTTTTACAGGTGCTGAACACCTCTTGCTACTAATGAGTCTTGTGGGTGCAACAGGGGCACTTATCACCTCTGAAGTTCAGGAAGTGCTTGCATATCTGTCTGCTGAGTGGGTAAAAGGATTTCTACAACCTTTAAGAAACATTGTGATACTTATTGATGAAAAGTATAGAAATATGCCTTTGTTTTAATAATTTGCTTAGGAAAAGTGGAGAGGATCTGGTCTGGCTGAGTGAATGTAGATGGAGGAGTGTCTTGCTCTATGTTTGTAGAGTGGTAACTTTGGCTGGCATGGAAGCAATGCCCTTGTACCAGACCGGCGGCCCATCTCACCCTTCTTCTGCCTGATGCTGGCAGCAAGAGGTGCTGGTTAGGGAGGCCAAGCGAGCCCAGATGCTTTTGGTGGTCTGTTTGCCTCCTAAGATCCTTGTACCCACAGTCATTGTAGGGATGTTGGAGGTACATCCTAATCCTTGTAGTATGCATCTATGGGCCTTCTGGCTACAGATTTGTCCAGTCTGCATTTGTTTGTCTCTCCCACCTCCTGCGGCAGCATGGTCCCAAGCTCGCTAATGTTTGTGAAAAGAAGTATTTTCCTTTTTCCTGTGGAGCAGCCACTCTACCTCCTTCATCATTTTATTTGACCTTTTTGGTACCTCTAACTCTGCTATGTTCTTTTGGAAAGATGAGGCCAGAATGGCACACGATATTCTAGATATGGGTGCACCAAGGCTTTCTGTTGTAGCAAAAGGATGCTATCGATGCTATTGTTCTCAGTACCCTTCTAAATGATGACTAAAGATGTGTTTACTTTTTTTTGTATGTTACTGAGCTGATGATTTCAGAGGACTGTCAATTCCAAGATCTCTTTTCTGCGCTAACAAGCCATTTCCAAATTCGGCGTTGTTGTATGTGGCTGTTTAGATTGCTTTCCCCAGATGTTAAACCTTAACATTTTTCTGTGTTGATGCTAATTTGCCACATTTTTGCTCGCTCACTCTGGCTGGGCCGAAGCACAGATTCCTCACCCCAAGTTTACCCTCCAGCCATAGTCTTGTCTTTGAACAGAATGGCTCAGCCAGTGATCGCTCCCTAACCAAAGGAGTTTTTCTGGAGCCTTTGGGAGATTGTTTCAACTATGTAGCTCACAAAACCTGGGCAGCAGTTTCTTCCCCAGAGATTTGCAGATAGATTCTGTGCTTGACAGTTTTGCTCTTGAAAATACTCCTGGTCTCCGGTTAAATACCATGATTGTGGAAAAGCTGGCAGCAAGTGGGCCTAGGCCTTTAGAGCAAGTTTTGCTCTTGAAAATACTCCTGGTCTCCGGTTAAATACCATGATTGTGGAAAAGCTGGCAGCAAGTGGGCCTAGGCCTTTAGAGCAAGTTTTGCTCTTGAAAATACTCCTGGTCTCCGGTTAAATACCATGATTGTGGAAAAGCTGGCAGCAAGTGGGCCTAGGCCTTTAGAGCAAGCTTTACTCTTTATATGTACAGATTAGCCATGGAAAACAACTTCCCATTTGGTTGTATTTCTAGAGGGATATACTTGAGGTTTCCCACATGGATGGTTTTGATGCAGGACTCCCCTGGTGAAATGCTTCAGCTGTTAAGCAAGAGTTTTGAATTGATGTAATAGTTTTTTCTTATGTAGTCTTAGAAAATACGCATTCAAAGAGGAGTGAAACTTCATGGTATCTCCACATGCCACAATTGGGTTCAGTGGTCTTTGCCTGTTGCTTTCTCCTGTTTTTGGAGAGCTCTGTTTCCCCATTAGCAACTGTTTGATTCATAAGCAGTTGTACGTTGAAGCAGTTGTTTCAGGTAAAGAGAGTTGCATTGTTGTCTGCATGGGACTGAAAACTCTCAGATAGAGACAGCTGTTGGGAAAATGAAGTCTTGTAGGAAAGCATATTAGGCAGTCGGATAGGAACTTTTAAGCGTGATTTTTGCTCCAACAGTGAATTTCAGTACTTCTCTATTTGAGTTGCTGTGTGGTTAATGCTGTTCTTTAAAGTCTCTAGCCTACTGGCAAAAAACCTCACTTGCAATATTCCCCATGCTAGGAGATGGTGAGAGGGTAGTCAATACTACTTGCCAGGACCAGTGGAGCACAACATGCTCTAGTTACATCACCTTCTATTTGTGAATTGTTACCTTGGTTGACATGGATAAGAGAACTAGCACCCTCCAGCAGTGAAACCTTTAGTGCCTAATAACGTCAGTAAAAAGACTAAGTGCTCTACTTACAGCTATTACAGTTGCATCCTGGGAGCCAGTGAACAGTGGGTTAAGGTTGTGTACATCCAGGAGATCTTAAGGTGAGACCTTGTTTGTCCCTTTGAAACTATTTTCTGATTTATTTGTGTTGCCAAAGTAGTTCAAGGAAATGAAAGTATAGGTCTGTTGTTAAGGTAAATCAGAATGAAATGCTTATGATGTTCTGGGTGAAACTTCTCTGTTTTTTGTAAGAGCAGTCCACAGGAATCATTCACATTCCCTCCTGCAAGTGGGCCACTTTGTCCAGTTCCATTCACCACATTCTCTATAATGTGTCATTTTGCTCTGGTTAATGTTTGTTGAAATTTTAGATATTAAAAATTATTATGAAAACTGGTAAAAAGAATAAGTGAGATTTTAAAAATTGCTGTGGAATCAAGGGTGTTTTGCGTGCTCCCTTTTTATGTTGTTTATCCCCACATCCTCTTTCAGGATGTCCTTTTCTTCTCTAAACTAGGACATCTGGGCTTATAGTTTCTTAAAAGAGTAAGACTCTGTTGGCGGAGGGGTCTCTCCTTACCTAAAATGAACTGAAGTTGCAAGGCTGGTGTAGCATCCCCAAAATCATCAGCAGTGCTCTGACACTGTCGCCAGTAGGATCAGATTATGCAATAGGCAGTGTAAAATATATTTAGAGGAGTGCTGATATTTAATTTTTATGGTAGTGTCTTTATGGTTATCTAAAGGAAAAGTCTGGCAACCAAATTCTTAAATCAGCTGGTCTGACACAGCGGGAACCAAGGATTTTGGTCCAAGAACTGTGCTTGCATCACTTGATGGTTGAGAGAACTGATTGACTGGCTGATTTAAAGATAGCTTATCGTTGCAGCTCCTGCTGCCTTCTGGGTCTTTGGTAGCACTCCAGAGAGCTGACTTCATCCCCATGTGGGGATCAAGCTGAAGAAAGTGGGAAATTTGAGAGTTCGTGTATGGGGATGGGGCAGTGGCAAAGGGTGGGAGGATGGCAAGAGTTTCTCTGGAGGGTTAGGGAAGTAGGGTGCCTGACATTGTGGGGTAGCAGTATTTGGCTGGCACAGAGGCTGTTAGGTTCAGTCTCACTTCGAGAAGTCAGTTACCCACTCTGTTGAACATTCCTGCCATAATTAAAAGTGTCACACTGTGACCTTTAGTATTCTGAGAAAAGGAAAAATTGTTACCTTAAGGAATTTCCCATACTTTGAGCCAGAACAGAATTCACAGCTATGTTCTGGAATTACCTTGGACCTTGGAGACGGAGAACCTCCTCAAAATTTACTGCTCTGGGAAGCTGCTTCTTTAGCAGCTTTAATGGTTGTTTCTACGGTTAGACAAATGGGTGACCTTTTGGAGAGCATCGTGTTATCAAACAGGCCAATCAACTCTTTAGCAAATGTATAAGATTCATCTTCATTTAAGTATCTATGTGTAGAATGAAATTGAATGCGTGTCTAATACATAGATTTCACATTGCATTTGCCAAGGAGGACATTTATTTGGTGTGTCTGATTCTTGGAAAAATAATCCACAGAGACATAGGACTTGATTTCCTCAGCACAGCTATTGTTGCATTTTATAATGGAAAGTAAGTGCTTGGCCCTTCTGGGAATCAAAAAGTGGATGATTCAAAATTAGCCTCCAAAATTTTGAGCATTCTGGTATGAATGCTTGAAGTATTAAAATTAAGACTATCCAAAGTAGAAAGCAAAGGTCCCCAGTGTTAAAATGCACACATATGCATGCACATGCGTACACACACACAAAATTAATGTAATGGATTAAAATTCAGCTCTGATAAAACTGGAAAATATGCACTGTAGAAGGTAGGGTAGCATGTCTTCAAAGGTTGGTTAGTGCTTAAGGTGACAGAGAAAATTAATGCACGTGAATGACAGTTGTTCCTGAGAGAGTCATCAGATGCAACTGTGAAGTCTCCTTTCCTTGAATACCACTTAAGAAAGTTGTTATAAATGTTTGATAGAACAAGATAGACACTTGCCCCAGGTAGGTCTGAGGTTTGACCTCTGCCACAAACAGTTCCAAGAAGCCGTTTTCCACAGTGCCTGTTCAATTTAATTTCTTTGCAGGGTGACACTGGAACAGCTAAATCTCCGATTCCTTTGTCTTGCAGCCCTTTTGCTCTGTTGGTAGATCTAGGGAGATAGGAATGCAGGACACAACATCACGATGTACAAAGTTTGTATCAAATAAAAGGATTCAATTTTCTGCCAAGTTGGGGTTTAACCTCTCCTAGATCCCGAGTTGTGCATAATTAATGTATTTTCAATATCTTTCAGCATTTGACTTTCAAAATTCTCTCCCAGAATTAATCTTAAAGATGTTTCAGTGTTCTGCCTTCAGGAAGACAACTTGCTTTTAGCTCATGCCATAATTTTTGGTTACAGTTTTTGGATGTCATGTATCACTCTGATTAAATGTCTCTTTCTTGCAGAAGGCTATTCTCATAGGAAAAAAGTCAAGCTATTATCTAACAAATGTGTGGCAGTTAGTGCTAGCATGGGCTAGTATATTTTTAATGGCAGCAATCTCTTCCATTTTGTTGCGTGTGAACAAAACCTCTTGCCTGCTTTATATCATCAAAGAGCTTGTCCAGATTTGGTGGTTTTAGGTTGGGTAACATTATGATGGACGAGTTGACAGTTCATTAAACCAAAGATTTTTTCCGTCCACAATAGTCTGTCTTCTGTGTATTTACTATTATTAAAGTCTGCACAATAGCATCTGTAAATAAGACATGCCTTTCCTCTCTACTAGCGTTGACGACTGATGGTGGATGCCTACTAACAGAAATAAAGCTAGAGTCCTGCTGAGCTAACTTTTAATTCAACAACACAGTGTGTATAAGTACACTAGTGCCATTGTGAAAGAATGGCTTTCTTCCATTAAAGCAATATTACTGTCCCTGATACTCTTGCCTGTCAAATATACTAAGATACAAAACATTTTTGTTTATCTTTGTAGCAATTCAGGAACCAACTGGTAGTAAGTACTAGATATGACCTGTGCAGTTTTACATGCAGTAGCTAGCTTCCTAGCTTGTTGAGCCACTGTGATGTTTGGGATGTACATTCTTTGAAGATTACTTCTAAAGAAAGGCATCCGAATCTTTAATTCGAGATTCTGTCTATTCCTGTGGTGTTTACATTCCAGTATGGCAGAAGATCACTGAAAAAAGAAAAGATGAAAATGCACTTAAAAAAGGGTTTCTCAAAACAGGTCTCCTTCAAAGCATCACAGTCCTCCACCTCCTCCCCTTTTGTAAAGACTGGGATTAATGTTTTGTGCAGGAAAGAATATACATTAGTAGGCAATTTAGCAGTTTGCCACAGTGCTATTAGTTAGAGCGCCATCCGTGATGAAGTACTGGGCAGCGTGTTAGAGAGAGCCTCTTCCACTACTGGAGCTATGTCATTTTATATTAACACAGCTGCAAAGTTACTTGCTTCTGGTTTTCTGTGTGTTATCTTGGTGCTATTGTTTTTACTTGCAGTTTAAAAGCTACAGCCTCATCATCTTCCAGAGTGCTTGCTTGCTTTTTAATTTTTTTTTTTTAGTTTCAACTGTATAATAAAAGGATCAAATATTTAAAATTGCTCGCATGTTACTTTATTAAGTGCATTTGTAGGAGAATGGGAATAGTTACTGTGTGGCTTTCTTGTAGCATTGAATCTTCCAATTGTTTAGTTTTGTATTCACTCTACTTAAAATATGCAGCATTTTTTTTTTTGAATTTTGTGTGAATATGGCGTTCATTAAAGGGACTAATAACAAAGGCTAAAGCTTGGCACAGTGTGGCTGTTATGCAAGCTTTCCCACACGCAGTTCTGCCAGTACCCCTCAATTCTGACCTGCAATAATACCCTTGCTATTCTAGTCCTGGGCCTTGCCTGAACAGCGGCTGCAAACTGTGTCAAATCATGTGTGTGTGATTTTTGTGATACAGACAAATGAGAGAGTTAAACTCGTTTTTACTTCTGACCTTACAGTAAGTCATAGGTATTTTTATAAACAATTTGAGCAAGTAATTTCTTAATAAACCAGGGTCAATGGCTGTAACAGTAGCAGTAAAAAGAAACTGATGAGCAATTTCAAGATATACCAAAACCCTATGTTTGTATGGGAAGGTAATGATTTAGAAAATCTGTATGCTGATTCAATTATTGTTAACTTTAAGAAATTTTGAACACACCTTTGGTGTGAATGGGATTCACTGTGTTTATATGTTTCTAGCAAGCATTTAAAGGATGCAGAACGATGATTTTTTTTTTCAGATTATAATTTATCTTAATAAACATGGCATCAGACACTCAGCCATCATTGTGGTATAGCAGCAGGAGTGAAAGGATCAATTCCTTGAAAGTATTTGTGCCCCTAGAATTATAAGGGGTTTTTTTAGGGATGTTAGTAATTTAAGTTAACTTTAGTAACTATTTAGTGAATGATCAGCAACATGTGGTATGTAAAGTCTGGTGGAGAGTGGCACTTTAAATGCAGACAATGCAAATAAGCATTCCAGCAAGCAAAACAGATCTACCTACACATATACAAATACTAAATCCCAGTAAAACATTGATTTTAAGATTAAAAATAGCCTTTCCACTACCCAAGCACCTATGTAACTCTGCTTCTGTCCTTTAAAAAACAGTTTTATGAAGGAGCAGTTGAACCAAAATTGAAAAAAGGGGGCATGTAGCCTTTCAGGCTACGATGATTAGTATTAAGATGAGTTGCACTTTAGCTAGGCTGAAACTTGTTCGTAACAGAATGTTAAATACTTACTGAAAAGAAAGATTATGTCTATCTAGTTACACCATTCCTTGATATATGCACCATGTCAGAGTGCCATTGTCTCCTGGGTAAAGACTGAGAGTTCAAATACCCACTATCTCTCCCCTGGTGCTCCAAATGCTCTGCTTTGAAGTTTTTATAATCCATCTGTCATCTTCTAGCAGGGAGGGCACATGTTCTGTACCACTCAATTATAGAATTCTCTTTTGCCAGCTACAATGAGACAGGAAAGAATGTTATGGGTAGTTGAGAGAAACTGTCAGATATACTAAATTCCTGGGATTCATATGGATGATGTTATTCCAGTGTAGGAACACAGCATGTGTTATTGTTAAAATGTATTAAGGATACATCTTGTATTGTACCATTTAAGCATTTTGATATTTGCATAGTTTTGTTAATATTTGATTTTTATTTAAAAAATTGAAGCAGCCAAACAGTCCGAGGTTTGATCATTTCATTTGTTTCAGGCAGAAAAGAGTGACCAAATACGCTTTTTTTTTTTTTTTTTTAAAATATCAGAAATTATCATGGTTTCTGTTTCAACAGTGAAATGGAAAAATTGTATTGTTTTTGTGTAAGAGCTGTGGAACAGTGGAAGTGTTTATAGACCGGTAATATTTGCCATACCAATTGTTTGTATTATGATATGAACTGAAGGCCTGAAAATTATATGTGCTACCATCTGGTGAAAACAGAAGTAGCATTTCATTATGTGGTGCATATAAACAATAGAAGCAGTGTATTCTGAAACTATAGTTAATATTTTGCTTAAGGAAATCTACCTTATAGGGACCTAGCTTGCTTGATAGCACGCTGGCTTTTCAGGTACTTAGTTTCTGGGGTGATTTAATTCATTGTCTTACATGAAATGAGTTTGATGATCTCAGCTAAGTCTCTAGTGGATATTAATTCATGGTGTAAGACATCCCACGTAGTTTTGCAGAGGCTGGCATAATTTTAAAATTGTATGCTTTGCTCAGAATAGGGTCAGTATGTGTTGTAACAGAATTTATTGGAATACAGAGTTTTTCAGGGCAGCTTTATGGTACCAGTACCTGCAAATGTTGTTTTTTACATAAATGCCTAGTCTGGCATAAGTCAACCAGCCACCCTCAAATGCAGTTCTAAATATGCACCTTTATGGGATCCCTTTAAAGCTTCTGAAGTGGACAAGAGGCTGTAGGAGTCTCCAGATGGTACAGACCCCTTCGTAAGCTGAAATCTAACTCCCACAAACATGTTCTGAGCAGTCAGCAAGACAACCTCTTGCTCAGACCGTATCTGCAGTATAAATACATCCTCCTCTTCCAAACAAACAGGAATCCTGCTATTTCTGGAACGTGGCAACTGCTTTCAAATAAAACTTACTATTGTGGCTTGCTATTTTGCAGCCTATCGCCTGTCTGTCAGGTCCCCTGTGTTGAAGCAAGGGCTGGGGGCAGTGGAAGGGAGGTGTCCCTTTCAGGTGAGGGAGGTAAAGGGATAGTCCTGTGGCTGAATTCTGGTAATCTGATTCCCAAATGTGTTTGGGCTAGGAACAGAAGGCAGTATCTGTGTTGTATCTGACCTGGGCTGGTTACAGTAAAAATGGAAATAACTCTTAAAAAAGCTCCAATGGAGCAATTTAATAAATTGGAGGAAGTATGATTCAGATAAGATGGTCCTTCCCCTTCACCATGTGGGACCAGGACACTAGTCAGAAGCAGTTTTGAAGGCATTGACTTGATTGCTGCACCTCATTTGGGTTACGTTTATCCACTTGGAGCTAGCTAGTGTTAGTGTCTTTGTGCTAGTGTCTTTTCCACTAGCTGTTATCACCAGCTTCCTGATGCCGTAGGAAAATGGGAAATTTTTAGAATTAGACGCTCCTTGGCCACTGTTCTCTTCAGTAGATCTGCCCACAGGTGTCCCAAGGGGAGGTGGTCATGAAGCACCCCTGAAAATAGGGATGTAAAGTGCAGCACTTGGTGACAGAACTGTACTTTTAAAGGTGAATACGTTCCATGATGAGGTTTTTGCACAAAGATGGCCTGTGTTGAATTACCTACTGCATGGACTACTGTGGCTACGCTCCCTTGACTCGTGCTCATGTGGCTCGCTCTGACCATGGGTGGCAACTACCCACATGCACTGAGTGACCTGCAGTTTCCAAAGCCTTTTAGCTCTAAAATTGCCAGGCTATTATTAATTTTTGTGTTGGATTTTTCAGTCTTTACTCATCTATTACTCCCATTAGCCTTGAGCTAGCTGAAACTTAACGCTGATTTTGTTCATAATGCTGAGACTGGACACCCTGAGCTAGGAGATGGAAGCTCACTTCTGTTTTTAATCATATCTCCTAGAAGGCAGCAGATATTTTTTCACTGTATTTATATAGCAGCCAATGCAACTTTTGAAAAAACATTTCCACTAACTGCAGATTCATTCTTATATATGCTTTACCTTTAGTATGTTTATCTAACCTATATATTGACAAGCTAATATTCCACTAATCCCATGCTGTGATGTTTTATTCACATGTAGAAGCATTTTTTTTAATTCAAAGTATAGTTTTTAATGTTTTGCTTGCTCTGTTAGTTGTTCTTTTCTTCCCTTTGCTTAGGTCTTCTTGCTTATCTTTCATTATTTCTGTTTAGCAGCTTTTTAAATTTCTTTCTCTTTCTTCTTACTTTCTCCTTCTCTCTATCTTACAGGTATACACTAACAGTAGAAGCCCCAGTTGGAAGATTATCAGTGAAGAACAGAGTTTTTAGGTCCTAGCAGAAACTTCATCACACTGAAAAAAAAGTGAAGATTGCAGTTTGCAGAACCTAGTGAAACCTTGAGAGTGTGAAAAGTATTTGCATTTACTCTCTGACTTTCACTGGGTCTCCTAACCTGCACTCTGAGGGCTTCCACTGTGTTTTAAGCCTGCTGTATCACAATTTTGTGTTAATGGCAATAAATGAAAGTAGCCACGCAGTTGTTGGTAGTTGGTATGTTACAATGTCAGCAGATCCTGAATTACTATTTTGACGTAAACATTTCATATAAATTTGCATTTACTTAAGCCTAGTTGTGTAAAAACAAACAAAAAAAAAGCCAAACAAAAACCAGACCAAACCAGCAAAAAACAAAATACCACCCCCCCCATTTTTTTAATACATGTATTAAACTATGATTGTAATGATACTCTTTACCAGTACTGAGGCAAATGTAAAAATACTTATTCACTGGAATTTTCTGGATATAGCTATCTTAATCAACAGTGCAAAATTCTCTTTGCCCAAGCAATTAATATTTTTGATGGGCAAGTAAAATATGTGGTTTTCTTGCAGTTTATACATCCTCTTCATGGTAAATAATGCCAAACAGATTTAGTATCTGGACAGATAATTTTTGCATTATTATTTGGAAGCCTGATTTAAAATATATTACTTTGAGAAATACAACACTGAGATTTTAACCAGCCGTATTGTGCTACAGCTTATTGTTCTGTTGCAGGGATAATGCATTAATGTTTATTGAGTTCTTTATAAATTTATATGTGTTATATATAGTCATAGTTTCCTTTGTGATCTTCTTTTTTATTAAGCTGGAAATTTATAAAGATGTGAATTTTAAAACTACTGGTCATTAGGTAGTATGTTGCAGTTTGGGATTTTTTGTTTTGTTTTGTTTTTAAGCTTAACGTTTTTACTGTCCTTTCTGTATTTTCCCATGAGATTAAGGTCGTATTTTTTATGCATGTTGAAAAATATTCACTTATCAGTATGGGTGCAACTGTAAACAAGTGATAAAGTGACAACATTTACAACAGCAAAACTGACAGCATTTGCTTTAATTTTCTGCCATTTTTGTAATTATATCAATCAAGACCAAAACTAAAATGATATTTTAGCATGCTGTAAGAAATGAGGAATTCAGATCTTAAAAGACCATTACAATTAGCTTTGAAACATTCACCATTTTAACATAATTGTTTCATATAGCTTATACGTCTTCATTTACAGGCAAATATTCTGTTGATCTTTTATAAACAAAGTAGCACCCATCTGCTTCTTGAGACACTCCTGGCGCCTATTCATTGCAAAAATAATACATGTCCTAATGACTTCCACATATTTTGAAATCTCCCTTTTGAAATTGGTCTTGGCAGATTATTTGCAGGTACTTGAGTTGCATCTGTTTGCAATTTTGCAAATGCGGAAGACTTTAATGTTGAGCACTGCAAGAGGGCTATTTTAATCCTCAGATAACATAGGCTGTCATCAAAAGCCACATTTATCTTTTCGAAGGTGGGGCAAATGTTTAATGTTAAAAGACAGTAAAAGGTCAAGGTCAAGGCTGAGGTCTGAATATTTTCCTTTCATAAAATTGTGTCTTTTGTCATTTACTTCTTGCATTTCTTTCATTTAAGTTTCAGCTTAGCTTCCCATTGCCAAAAGGATGTTTTGCTGATAAAAATGAAAGATCAGGAAGAGAGTAAATCTGAAATAATTGTGAACTTCGGTCTGTTGTACTTATTATTACCATGTGGTTAGCAGCTGACTAACTTAAGCCGTTTTTATTTACACTACAAAACTGAGCAGCATTGTCCTAGGAAAGTACAACTTTTCTTTTATTCAGTCACTAGACAATGCTAAAATGGAGTTAAGGGTCTCCCTTCATCTCACAGAAGCAAGGAGGTAAGGTTGAAATGACATCCTTAATGTACCTCATTGGGCCTTGTTATTGCAGCACATATGGTACACTATGAAGGATTACCAATTGTTAGAGGACCCCTGCAAGAGTTGGGCACGGTGGGGGTGAGTTAAGGATGACGTTTCAGCTTTAATTCCTCTCTTGTTTTCCCTGTTACCATTTGACTGTTAACATTTCTTTCTTTTCTTTTTTTTTTTTTTTTGAGACTAAATTTTGTCTCTTGAAGGTTAAAATGTCCCTTTTCCTGCATGAAAAGGATCAGAGTTTCAAATCAGAGGGAATCGAGACCAAAAGCTTTTAAAAATGGTTATTTCTAGGCAGCTACTTTCAGTTCATGTCGTTGTGCAGCGAGAATAGCTGGAAACCCAAAAACGTGCCAAGGTTTTAAGCACCATGAGGTTTAGTATGAAAGAGGTCTGAATGAATGTTTTGTGCAATACATGTTATTTTCATGTTTCTTGATTAGCTCTATGGTTATAAGAGGAGCGTGTGCTTACCTGCGAACTTTCACTCAAATACCTTAAAGTTTGCTGTACTTACAAAGTTTAACAAAATGGCTCTGAGATAGTTGTTTAAGAAGGTTTCCTATTGTGCAGCAGTGGAACAAGGTTCTACAACTAAGGTGGAACAATAAAGCTATTTTTACAGCTTGTACAGGACAGGAATAAATACATCAACGAGATAAAATTGCTGTGAGAACTGAGGTGGTAGGATGTTAGTATTTAAGATAGCATTTGACCAGGGGTTACAACTTCAAAAGTGTCTCGGGGAGCTACATGCCTGTGGCTTACATCTTCTGAAGTGTGTGGCCTTTTGGGTTTTTAGGTGCTTGATCTCCATTTTAGTGGGATTTAGGTGCCTGAATAAGGGTCAAGGGCTTACATGCCTTTGGGCTTCTGGCCCCGTGTTCAGTTTTCAAAAGGACATTATGCACATGTCTAAAAATGTCTCCCAGGGTGGTAAATTTAATATAATCAGAGTGCTCTGCACTACTGTCAGATGTTCACTATGGCCAACCAGAATTTTGCTTTTCAGTCTCAGATGAAAATTCAGCTTATAGATCAGCCTGGTTTCTCTCTCTTATCTTGGCACACTGATTCGGTGCTGTCTTATAGGATGTAGTGCCACCTCCTCTATCAGCATGCTGCCTCCTCATTATCATTTAATTATTTATTGTTTCTATTGCAGAACACTTGGGCCTACTCAGTGAACAGCTGTCTATGCTGGGGTGGAGCTGAGTATTTGGGGAATGAGTAAGTAGAAGTAGCTGCAGTAGCAGTCAGGATGGAGAAGTTGAAGACTCTTCACTGCTTAGAAAGAAGAGATTGTTTCTTAAACTATGGTACAGCAAAAAGCGGCAGGTTTGGGAGTTATTTGGAGGTTTTGTGATGAAGAATAAGGAGCCACACTGAAGGTGGCAAGGAAATGGCATTGCTGATTAACAGTGATGAAGAAAGTAGGGAATAGCAAGAGATTGAAAGGAAAGACACATAGTTCAGTTTTATCCATCCATTCAAGTTTAAATTGGCAGCAACGTAATTAGAAGAGGTGGTCTCAGGTGCAGGCAGATGTGCAAGGCTTAGATAGGTGACAGGTGTAGGAGGTAGATGTGGGTGTCATTGACATAAACTTGGAAGAAGGCATGTGACCAAAAAAAGAGATCACCTGGACAGAGAGGAGTAAAGGAGAGAGAAGGGTAAAACATAGTTGTGTGGGACTCCACAGAAAATTAGAGGTGGTGGAAGAGTGCTGTAGCAAATAAGGTACTTCTAGGAACAACTTAGAGGCAGGAGCTGTAAAAAAGATAGATTCTTGGGGCAATTAAGTGATCCTGGTTGCTCTCCTGCTGAGGCACTGACATGCTTACATTCGTTAGATCAGGTTGTTAGATCTGGTGGGCCAGCAGCACAAAGTGGTTATCTGGTTGGGAGCAATTGTCATGTTGTTGTTCATACGCTTTGAAAAATGTATTGTGCAGTTACTGCAGCCAATTTTCAAATGATAACTTAGGCATTATCCTCACTTTTTATGGCTCAAAATACGAGTCCACATTATGGATTTGTGTTTCGCAAAACCAGCAACCCATCACTAAATGTTTATGTACTTCTACAGTCCAATGTGTCCTGCCGTATTAGATGATGTTCTTTACATTGAAGTTGTCTTATCCTTTCCTTGCTTATAATCTTTTCTCTAATCAATTCCCTCTTGTTTTCTCAGCTAAAAAAAATCTCTATAATCCTTTTTTGGGGATTTGCAAGGGAGGTTAAGTGAATGGTCCACCTGCTTCCTCGTACATTGGCAGTGGAATGACAAAGAAGTTGTTGGTCCTTATTCAGTGCTCTTTAAACAGGTTTGTGCTGCCTGCTCTCTGCTCAGCTGTTCCTGCAGGCAGGAAGATACTGCCTCTCTCTACTGTTTTGGAGACACACTTTTTTATTGAAAGTTAGAGTAGGGTGACGCTCTTCTGGGAATTTCTGAGGCCATGTGAATGCATAGGAGAGCTAGGGTCACTGTAATGATCTTCACTTCCTTTTGCTGTTGCTCGAACTGAATATACCTAACCATTCTCCTTAAGAAGCAAGTCCTGTCCTCTTGTTGCTTCCTCATTTTTATTGTCTTTAGGGGCATATTGATGTTCACCTGGCCAGATACCTTTACAGGTACTAATGAAAAAATACCTACATTAACAACACAGACACAAGTGCACCTTGGGATGAATGTATTATTTATAAAGACTTACCATCACACCCCTCACAGTTACATTTTATGCTGCTTGTGGGTGTACTCCTGTGTCTTGTTGGCAATGCAATTAGTTGCACTGTGGGAGATTCCCAGGTTCAAAGCCAGGCATGTAAAATCTATTTCACCCCTTTTTAATATGTGGGTCTTTTTGTAAACAAAAAGAAAAAACCCAAAATCATGTCACCCCTTCACAAACAAAGCAGAATAACACTATTTGTGAAAATCTTACAAAGTCTGATAGAGCCTCTACTGCTGCTTTTTATACGTTACAGCTCAGCATAGCTGTACTAGACCAGTACTGCTCTGCAGGTGGAAGTGTGAGGGCCATTGAACACTTTGAGTTTTTCCAGTGGATCACAATTACAGAAACATCTGTGCTAAATAACTTTGTGCAGATGCACTGTGAAAATTCAGTGTTCAATAGCCCTCAACATTTCTAATTTCTTACTTGTGGTGGTGTAGTTTAGAAGTTGCACATTGGGTTGCAGTATAAAGCATATTGGAAACATTTGTGAAGGGCCTTTTTAGAATGCTTATGCTGCAGTGAAAGTACTCCCAAGCGCTTTTGTTTCTTTATTTAGACTTAATTCCATTTAAAAACGGACAAAATGCATGCTAAGGATGCTGTTGATGTAATGCTGCGTGAGGGTGCAGAGGTCTGGTATATTGGCTTGTAAAAACCTAAAATCAAAATTTTTTGGAAATTAGTAAATTAGGGACAGGAGGGAAACTTGGAAAAGCTGAGTTTTAAAACTATTGAATGCTACAGTGACATCATACAATTTGAAAAAGTTGAATGCATATGCTTCCTCAGGAAATACACTCCCTACCTTCCATTCTCTTTCATCTAGGTGCTCTCTACATTACAACAGCAGGAATGAACTAAAACCTTGAGGAATATGGGAGTAATTCTCTGAATACTTTGGATGGTTCCAGGCTTAACTTCCATAAAACAGCTAAAAGGTGTAAATGCAGGTAGTGTTTTGCTGCTTCTTTTTTGGGGGCTGATTTAATCTTTAACATGATCTACGAAAATACCTTAAACAGATCGTGATTTCAGTTTTGATGGTGTCTGCAATGCAGGAATGATTTGCTGGAATCTTTTTCTACGAGACACCCACTGAGGGACTTTTAATACTTTTCTCCTTCATCAGGATATCTATGAGATTGTCTGGACTGCAGTTAACTGTATATTTCAAATTTAAGCCTAGTCTGTTGGGATAGGTAGCAAAGGGACAAGTCATGCTAGAAGTAGTGTGATATTTATCCTCTGCTCCTTATAGGCTGAGCTTATCCTGTATCATGGCAGTCAGCCCAGCTCAGCAAAAGCCATTTCCACTTCATTTCTCAATGCCTGATTTTGCTTCCATTGAAGTTAATGGCAAAACTCCCACTGTCTTCAAGTGCAGAGGGATCAGATATTCAGAGGGGCTGGCTACACTTTTAGTGCTTTCATCTACTTGGAAGTAAGATTTTGCACTTAACTTCTTTTAATCTCTTGGAAAACTTAAGCTTTACTTATTTTCTCCCAACTATTTCTGTAGCCTGATGTTGTACATTTCTGTGATTTTATTAGTTAGTGAGAACTTGTCATTACTATTTTATGTTTTGGCTCATGTAATAATTTTACTTTAATACGAGAATAGAAATTTGTTTCCCTATGATCAGATTTTGTTGCTGTACCTTAAGTCATTGCAACCTTTCCATGGGTGTAGGGTCTTGTTAACGAAGGTCATAATATGACTAGCCATACATAATTTTTTGTGTTAATGAAATACTTGGCTGCATTTATGGTCCATTCGAAACAAGTATGAGTCTGATAGAGACAAATATGTTTTGCAGTGTGGATTTACATACATTTATGGATTAGAATCAAGCATTCCTCCTTTTATAGTCAATGTAGGTTTAACTAGGTTAAAAGGTTTTCCTGAATATTCATCCAGACATTTCTTTTGAAATAAGCTTCTGGTTTAAGTTTTGCGCAAATTAAAAAGTACATAAAAACTGGAGGAGGAGAAGAGAAGCGAGTTGAAAAGAAATGAAAAACTAAGTATGTTTAAGTTTTATGGCTTACAAACCCCCAAATTTCAGAGCTTTGTGAAATTAAAAGGTTAGCTATGAATAACCACAATCAAATCTTTTCTTTTGTCCATATTTAATTCAAATGAGATTGCTCCATATTGACTTCTAATGCTAAAAGGCCACCCATCATGGAATCCCTGCAGCCAATGAAGCAAGCAAGTGAATGCTTTCTTAAATGATGCTAATCAGTCCAGAGAGGCCTGCCCTCTATCCCCATCAGTATTCTGTAATTCAGATGTGCTGATAACCTGAAATTGAATGTGTCAGTATGCAGACATGTGAAGAAAAAAGGAAACTAAAAGGCAAAAGAGGCAGCTATAGAGACAATGCCTGTTTGATTTTTTTTTCTTCCAAGTGAAGAATAAAAAGAATAGTTGGTAGTTGTTCTCAAATGCTTACCGAGACAAGAACAGACAGAAAATTCATAAATCGGCTAGACAGTCAATTTCCAAATTGACAAACTGAGAGGAAATTAAAAAAAAATAAAAAGAGAAAAGAAAACGAAAAAACCCAACTCTAGACCCCCAAATAAAATACATTTTTAAAAGATAGTACCACCAGATTAAAGTGTTTGTGTGTACCTAGAAAGTTTCCAGTCTGAACGCTTTAAAAAGAGGGCTTTCTTACCCTTGTGCAATCTAGCAGGAGAAGTCAGTTCCTATCTCTCTTCTGCGTCTTGGGGTTTTTTTTCCAAACTTTAGATTTCAGCTGTGCTCTATCACATCTGGTTTAAATTTTGAACAGACACTTTCATGTCAGATGCAGATTTTCTTCCAAAGAGTGACATACGTTTGCTGTTGTATTAGACAGTGTCGTATCAAAAAAATAGATTGATTTTCATTTTTCTTTAACTTCTTTCAATATAAAAATTATTTAACTTTCTGAAATAGTTCTTGCAGAAACTTTGGGTCTCATTCTGGCCTGTTGTGCATGTGGAACCGGCAGGCATACATCTGAAGGCGGAACTGGGTCCTTTGCTCTTAAAATGTTCTGCTGCTTCTCATGGTGCACGTTGGAGATGTTGCTTGAATTTGGATTTGACCTGCTGGGCTTGTACTCAAGTTCTCCCTTACATTTTATCTATTCAAAAAGAAGCATTGCAATATATATTCCGTAATTTATAATGTCTATGCTATATAAGCTTTTTAAGATGTTAGCAATGGAAGATCTTTTCTCCACTGACAGCTTCTGTCACAAATTTATCAGAGAGAGTAATGATACTAGTGGTAGTGCTCAGATGAAAATTGGGACACTGAGAGAAGATGTGTTAACCAAATTGTAGCAATGCAGTTTCCTTATACGTGTTGCAGTCTGTGATGCTATTGAAAGCCATTTAGCTTTTTTCGTCAGCGGGTCGCAAAGGAGGCAAGTGTCAGCATCTCCATTAATAATGGGAAAATGGGGACATTTGGAATTGGGACAGCTTGTCCACGTTTAGTGAGTAGGTCAGCTGGCAGAGCTGGGAAGTGAGCATGGGCTCTTGAACGCAGCACTGTCTACCAGTTCGTGCTGTCAGCCCTCGGTGCTCTTCCCAAGAGATTGTCTGTCCTCAGAGGTGGCAGCCATCAGACGTGTGTGTGCAGCAGCTTGTGGAGCAGCTGTGCCGGTGCCTGGAGGGCTGCTCGGTGGCCATGGGCTCGCCTGGCTTGGAGGTAAACAAGTATGTATGTGGGTATGGGTTATTTTGGTGGCCATGGCTCAAGACTTAAAATTGAGGAAACTGACTGAAAAAGTAACAGTTCCTGTCTTGGACGCTCTCTTCGTCCTTCTGCCTGCTGTTACAGGGCACCTGCAGAACTTGCTGTAGGCACAATTATTTGAGGTGGAACTATGGAACGATAATCTTCTCTATTGGAAAAGATTGCCTTTTCCAATTCCAGATAAAGATTAGTATACTTTCCAGGCCTGACTGAGAGTATTCTAAAGGACTTGGTAACTAGTTTTAGCTTCAGAGGACTCTGGTGTACACTTCCATGTTCCTTAGTGCCCCCTCCCCACCTCTTACTGCCTACCATGTTTTGAGCACAAGTGGACGGAGGCTTTCATGGTTGACCAGCTCTGCTCACCCGTTGGCTGGGCAGTTCCCGTCAGAGCTGGGAACAGGGCACCGGATTTGAGCTGTGAACAGGGCACCAGATTCCTCATGGTCGACAGACAGGTTCCTGTTGACTTGCATGTGTATGGCCTAATGCTCCCACCATTAGCCTGATTTTCAGTGTGCTGAGAACTGCAGTTTCTGTTAATCAGTGGGATCTAAGCGTAATTAGTATTTATGAAGGGACCACTCAGATGTCCTGCTGCCACAGCTTTCCAAGTCTGTTGATGGAATGGAAAGAGACCAAGAACCGAACCCTGTTCTGCGGTCCCCTGTCTGCCACCAGGAGATTAGAGGCTAGCCTGAACAGGATGGAAATGAGATCCTGAATTTTAATTATTTATCTGTGCACTTTTTTCTATCTTCTCATTGCTTGGATATTTCATCTTATCTTAAAAATATTTATTTGAAATTGTCAGTGATCAAAGGCTGGAAAACAAAACCGAGCTGGATATGATTTTTTTTTTTTCTTTTGGAGGAAATTGGAGTGTCAGGATAATTCTTGTGTATGCAAACTTTACAAGATGAAGCCAATCCAAATGTTACATCCTTAAGCTTCATAGTAGAAGATTAAAACTAACATACATATATAAGATCAATTTTACCTACTCTGAGAATTCAAAGATAACTGGTATATCTTGGTTTTAATTCAAATTAAGTGATTTTTACTTGATCGTTTTATACACACACACATGTATGCACTCCCTCACAAGCACACGTCTGTGTACTGAATTGATAAAGAAAGAACTCTGGTTAAATAATCCACTTTTGTCTGACAACGGAATCAGTTATAGAGGTGCAAATATGCAGAAAGCTATTTGGAAATGCATCCTCGTAGTTGTCAGGTTTTATTATGCAGGAAGGTGTCATGTTTGTTACGAAGCTGAGTGCAGATGGCAGAGTGGAAGAAATGGATCACTAATTTTAACAATGATTAATGAACAGAGATAGAAAATGAATTACATTGGACTATCGGAGGCAAGAAATATTTTTGTGAAAATTTTGACTCATCTGCTGTGCTGTTCTCTGTAAATTATTTTCTGAAATTCTATATGTTGTCAACAGTTGACTGCATTTTCCATTACTGTCTATTTCTGTTCTTAAGTACTTTTGTGTTATTAGAGATACATAATTTCAAAATACCAATACATTCCTGATTACTTAGAGAAAATATATGTAACAGTATGAACGTTCCAAAGGCTCTGGCCACAAATGTCCTGTTTTATAACACTTTCTCATTCTTCACCATTTTATCACTACATTAGAAATATTTAGTGTAATTTTATCCTTTTATTAATAAAAGGAGGTCGTTGGGGCAGAGGAGTAGCTCTGTGTTTTTTATAAAAATGAGAAATGTAGACGCAAAGTTAACAATAAAATGCAGCCAAGTGGGTTAGCATGGTTTAAAGCTTACAGTGCTGATTCCACCATTTGTGATTTCACAGTCTAACCGGGAAAAACATACACACAGCTGCTTTTTAAATTGCTACCACCCACGTGCTCTCCTCCTTCACTATAAACTCTGCTGGCACATATGCACTCCCTGCGCTTATCCACGCGCTCAGTGGCCGGTCTCGCACATCCCAGGCTTCAGGGGGAAAACAGAACTTGCCACTAAGTTATAATTTGTTGTTTATCCTTGTTTTGTAACGTGCTGAGATGAACAGCCTCCCCAGCTAACCAGAGCTTCTTGCCGTTTGGATTTGAGAGCTGTGTGGGGCTCACCCATCCTCAAAGGAGGATTAGTTCTGCTTGGAAAGAGCTGTGTCCTCACCCCCCCCTTCCCTCCAATATTAAAATATGTATTAAAATAGAAGAGAAGTGCAGTGACTGAAACAGAATTAAATGTTTCCATTGTCAATTATATAGAGGTCCAGAAGTTGAGGTAAAATAGGGTCAAAGGCTGGCTAGCTCTTCAGCAGTGCCGTGAGGTGTTTGCAGGGGGGAGAAGGGGCCTGACAGGTGAGATGCAGTGCCTGGCGCCTGCGTTGCAACAACTGCTGTCAGACTGCCTGGGAGGCATGCAGGTGGACTGTGTTAGAAGTGAGGGGAACCCAGACTATTCAGGAAAAGAGTGCCTTGGTGTTTTTGGAAAGCTCTCTGGCATGCATACGTCCTGGATCCCTTTTGATGGCATCATGCCGAATCTCTCCTCTGGTCTCCAGGGCTGGACAGTCACCTGTAGTCCAGCCCTGGGTGCTGGAAGGTAGATGGTCACGTATTTCCTGTGTATCTAGAGTGTTTGTGGTGTTATTTTGGTGATTGTCATGCTGGTAAGCCTTGGTAATTTACTGGATGATTGTTAATTGCATTGCTACTACCTGATACTACACATGAAGCAAAGCTTAGACCTCTTTAGCAGGTTTTGTTCCAGGCAAAGTGCCCCTGTTTACATTTGATCTGAATTTGGCCTGTCACATCTCATTAACCATGTGTGGTAGGTGACTATACTTCACTCCATTGCCGAGACCTCCTCCTGTTTGATGCTTTATGCTAACGTGGTTGTCTGTACTTTCTGCTGTTTAAGGACCTGATCCTTTTACTTGTGTGAAGAGCTCATTCAAGAAATCTCATTGATTTCAAGGAGACTGTTTGTGTGCAAAAGAAGTGCTTGGCAGGATTTAGTCTTAGGCAAGCAGCTTTATTGCTAGAGTATCCACTTCCCTCTATGCAAAGTAATATTCTAAAGATTGCTTGCTGTTGTGTAAAAGAAAACAGTAATTCCTGGTGTAAGTGTAAAGTTACTAAATAAATTTGTACGCTTTCCACATAAATGATCTCTTTTGTGCAGTGTCAGGCTATGGTAGGAGACGCATCTTCCCAAAGACACAAGCTGGGCTTGTGAGCAAATGCCAATTCCACGTCCATTGCCTCTTTTACAAGCGTCAGGCTGAATCCTGCTGCTGCTAAGTGTATGGCAGTTGTGACTTTTAACTTTAGAAGCTGCAGGAGAAATACGCGTTGAGAACTTCAGACTCAAGTTTCCAGGAGCTTTAGTCATAAATACAGGTATATAAGATGCTCATGAATGATTAACTCTATCTAAATTGTGCTTACATTTGCAGAAAGACTTGAAAAATACACTGCTCTTCAAGATACATTAGGGGAATCTCCCCTATAGCATTTTGTGTCTTGGAATACATAAACTAACCTGGAGTAATTTGAACTTTCATCATCGGTTTGCATCTTTGGCCAAGATTTGTGATTTCTTCCATATTCTCTTTCAAGATGTGCCCCAATCTTGCTAGAAAGTGTTAGAGAAAATTTTAAATGACTTTATGAATAACTCCAACTCTAGTATTTTGCATGTAATTATGGTCCTGATGGGAACATGCTTTAGAAAAACAACTACTGGAACAATACAAGTTCTGCTCAGGTTACATAGCATATGCTAAACACTGAGAAAACATACACCGTGCTTTAGTGAACAAGGTACAGGAATGCTCCTGGGAGCCAATTTAGAATGTGACTTAAGGCAAGCATGGCTTTTTTGTCTCTGTTTCTTTTGGCAAACTGGTAAAACAGCGGTGGTGGCTGTAAATCCCTGGTAAGCCCTTGAGGTTGCTGTGCATGTAGGGAGACCGGTCTGTACCTAGACCTTCGTGAGGATGGGTAGGTGTTAGCTTTGGACCTTGCCTTTGTTTTGGGAAATTAGTATTGCTCTCATACGCTTTTCTTCTACCTTGTCCTTGCATGGCAGAGCTGAGTATGGGATGTGGAACTTGGAGAGAGGTACATGAGAAATAATGAGGCTTTGGCAAACCACTGCTGCCACTACAGAAGTAGTATTGTCCTCCTCGGTAATAAACAGTTAAAATGCCCCCCCCCCCCCCCTTTTTTTTTTTAATAGGATCAATATATATGCAGTGAAGTGGCTGTGTGATCAATGTGCTGATTTAGTTTTTCAAAATTTCCTGTTTGATAGCATAGTTCTACTTGAATGTGTTACTATACATATAAAGGCATGGGTTTGTACCTATTGAGACATATTTAACTGAATGTTGGTAACATTGCAGACATGAGGGTACGGGTGTGAATAAAAATCCCCTGTGGTCCTTCTTAGACCTCAAGTGGCTCATCTTAATTTCTTATGGCATCTTATTAGTTGAAGCTAATGCAAGTAACCTTAACTAAATTTTGCCTCACTGTTCTATAAAAAGCAGGAAGCACAATGAAAAAAGCATGTTTTTAAAACATTGGTTTTGTTGGTGTGGCAGCTTATGCGCATAAACCATTGCAAAATGTTTGAGGGAATGACCCCTTGGTTTTCACCATTATCTTGGCTTAACTTAAAATACTGGGGTAGAAGAGTTGGATCTGTGTCGACATTGACATTTTCCACTTGAGTGCTTTTTTCCTTATGTTCTTCTGTATGTGTACAGTACTGTATGCTTTAGAAGATTTAATACATTTATGTAATATATAAATACAAAGGTGTATGTATATATATTTGAAATATAAAATATAATACTAATATGAGCTATACCATGATCTAGAGGATATCCAGGAGGCCTGTCATACTTCTGTTACTTCAGGTAAATAACTGATTGACCTTTGTGGTGTGCTGATACTTCACTAATCAGAACCTGAAATCTGTATAACAACACTTCATTTACTTGATAGACAAAAGAACAATTGCACTTGAAGTAATGTGATTTCTAAATAGACACTGCCTGTCAAAAATAAATGCATTAGAAGTAAAATGTAGCTCAAGGAGACAATTAGCAAACAGAGGTGACACTGTAAACAGGTGCACCCATTATTCCCAAAGCTTGTGGCAATATATTCACATCTTTTAGACTGATGGAAGATCATGTGACAGTTTGGTGAATTATCTATCTGTATCATCTGACTGATGAAGCCTGCTGCAGTTGCAGATCATTTAAAAATGCATCTCACAAATTACATGGTAGCTGGGAAAAAATGCAGGTTTTTCCGAACAATGCTTTTCTAAAGCTATGTGCTGGAATACCTAATTTTTCTTTGAAAGGATGTAGACCATTTCATTATGCTATGTATACAGTCAGTTAAGGTTGTGCAAATTCATTACAATGTTTGTTAATCTATAAAACATTTTCTATTCCAGTTTTAGTGACATTGAATATTTTTTTATGTGCTATTTCTGAAACATTTTTTCCTATGAGCTGAAAGGGAATAACACATTTTTTATATAGACTTCTTAAATCGCTACTTATCAAAGAAGATTTGAGATGAGAACATTTGACCTACATCTTTTTGTGGGTTATTGGATTTTTTTTCTACATAGAAAATGTAAAACAAACAAGAAAGAATCCATAAACAAACTCCCTCTTTCTTTCTCTACTAGACTGTGATGAGAGCAGTATCACTTATGAAATGTCCTCTTATGTGATGCGGTGAAAACTGCCTCAGATGGTGTTTTGTAATTTGATGCACTAACAAGATAGTTAGGAATGAAAAATGCATTTTCTCCAGCTATCATTTCATAAGTATTTTATATTTTCTTCTCTTTAAAACTGCAAATCGATGATTGTTTCAGTAGAAGTAGAGTTGTATATCAGTGGATAGTTGGTCCTGGTGACAATTAGGCTCCAACAGGACACCCTTAACACCTGACCATATTATTGTATTCTATGTTGGTTTTTTTTTTTTTTTCTATTGCCACCAACTTCAATTACAGTTATAATTCGAGGCACTCCTATGGAACTAGATACACCATAAAACTGCCTTTTGTCATTTAGCACATACCTATTCCCAACAGCGGTGCTTCTGAGATGCCCCAGGATCAGAATTGGAGACTTTCATTTTCCTCTGACTGTTCCATACCAAAATCCTGCATGTAACACCCATCTCTAAATGAGCACAAGTAAAGAGAAACTTCAGATCTTTTCAGCAATTAATAGACAGTGGGCTTGGTCCTGCAAACCCTCTAACTTTTGCTATTAATTGCGCATACAAGTCATACAAGCCCAGAGGCGAACTGAAGTAGTCCTGCAGATCTTAGGAAGACTCTGGAAGAGTCTGAGGTTGTTTATTTTAGGGGTTTTCACATAACTGTTTTCTTTTAGGTGGCTGAAGAACTGGCACACTGAATATTTGGTGTTGATGCTGGGTTGCCCTTGTATGCTTGCCCTACCCTAAGTCTTTATGTAGATATTAGCAAAAACGTTGCGTTTCACCTGTTTCACCGTCTGTTGTAAGTGGGTGTCAGATGCCAGTCCTCTTGAAATAATGCTTTTATCAGGAATGGCGTAGTATTGTCTTGAGGGCTTTTGGGGGGCTGACACTGGGAAGGGGCTGCTCTCAGTAGGTGCTCTCAGACTTCACTGAAAGGGCTTGTCCTGCATGGCAGGGCAGGAGCGAGGGGAGGGATGAAGAGGGATGCAGGGCAGGCGAGATGGGCCTCCTGCACTGCCCTTCTGCTGGCACTGCTGCCCAAACACAGCTGTCCTATTCCTTTGTAACATCTGGACAGCTGAAGAAAATAATTGTGGCCTTCGTTAGCGTTGATATGCCAATGTTTATTGTATATCTGTGGGCTTACTTTTGCTTTTTATGGTTGTGTTTATTTTGTAGCTTTTTACTGATTGTTCCTGTGTCATCTTTGGTCTGCATTTACAACCTGTGCATGTAGATGTAGATCACTTCAGGGGAGTTTTGTCTGCTTAAACCGGAGTAAATTTGGATTATGATGGTTCCTGACTGGCAGCTCTCGGACAAAATGCTTTTGAATTGGAACATGCCAATTTTGACTACTTTTATTCAGGGATGGATGGATTGGGATTGAATTTGTCATCGAATGGGGAAAGGGGGAAGGGCCTGTGCTATCTACGGGGCTGTTGTTCAGGTCAAGTTTGAAGCCCTGATCTGCCTTTTAGGCACGGCTTTGCATAGAGCCATTTTTTTTCTGGACAGTGAATACTGAGTTGTGTTGCCCAAGTGGAGTAGCTCCAAGATGAGGGACAGTGGCAGACGCTAAGGGCTGTGGGTGGGTGCATTCGGGTGAGGTGTGGGACCTGCCAGGCTGGCGGCCTCGGCTTTGCTGCACTCTCAGCTGCCCTGCGGCAGTGGTGGGTGGGAGGGGAAGGAAAAGGAGAATGACGCAGGGTATCCTGCTCATTTGTTAGCCTTCTATTTTCATGGAAGCCCTCATAAGTTTGTGATTTTTCTGAAATGTGGGGCGGCGGGGGAGATCTCAAATCTCAAAAACTTCTGCAGGACAGGAAAATGTTTCCTGCCCAGCTCTCTTCCAGGCTTACCCACAGAAATTTTTTCTTTCGCTTATATTTTTCTTTAATGAGTCAAGCCCCTAAAATGTATTATTTCATATTCAAAGTGACATTTTAACATATATTTGCCTGACAATATGACACACATATTGGTTTTAATGAGGGCCTCATTATAAAAAAAAAATGCATCTACTGAATAAAATACAAAATATTTTCACCTAAATGTTGCGTAAATTATTCAGAAACAGGGTTCCTTTGACAGGGATGCGTGAGGAGCTCGGGCTGCCAATGTCTGTAGCATGCCTGATCTCTGGGTAGCTGCAGGACTCCCACCTACTCGGTTCGCCAGCACAGCAGCCTCCTGCAGACTGAGACCCCGGCCAGCAGAGGAGCCCGTGCCCCCCAGTGCCTCACCAGGTCTGGCCGGAGCTGAGCACTCGGCGCTGGGCAGAGCGGGGTGCGGAGGAAGGGCAGTCACTAGAGAGCAGGACTATCTACGTGCAGGGGTAACGCGGAGCAGCCTTCGGACTGCTCTAGCACAGACTGCTTTGCTCCCAGCTGGCGGCCGCGCCGCGCTGCCTCAGCAGGTTGAACCTGCCCTGTCTTCTGCTTGCCGTGTCTCCATGTACCAGGAACTCTAGCAGGGAGGAGAAATGGTGACAGTGTAGGGAATTTATAGGTAATTCCTCCTCTCTTGCGGGATCCCTGTGGGTCCAAGGCAGGTGGCAGGATCTGGCTCTCAGAATGGCCAAATATGAAGTGCAGAACAAGCCTGACCACACACCTGATGCACGCTTGTTTCATAATCCAGGCAAGAGCAAATACATTCTCTAACAGTTATTATTAAATATTCACCAACTAGAAAATATTTCAGACATCAATATCCTCACTTAATAAGGCTTGACATCCTATCCTGTTCACTGTGATACCAGCCACGCAGCAGCTGCTGACTTTGGTGGGTGCAGGTTAGGATCCTGCATTAGTTCTAGCTTGTGCTCTCTTCTTTTCTCTCTGCCCCCGCCCCCCTTACTTTTTGCCATAGCGCATTAGCACACATAATGCAGAGTTAAATTTGGGTTTTCTTGGCAAGGGTTAATAATCAATGTAGATCTTAACAAAGGAGATGCTGCCTTATTATACCGTGAAACTTTTTTTCTTAACTGTCAGTGAAGCAGTACTAATTATTACTCCAGTGTAAATGAGGTCATTTCCTATTAAGAGAACAAAATGCTTAGCCTTGCCTTGCCAATTCATACCATCTATTTTTCACACATACCCAGCTTCTTAGATTTTTTTTTTTCAAATTTTGATAAAATCCATTCATTTGTATTAGAAAAGTGTAAACCATTGCAATAATAGTTGCCCATTATTATCCAGATGAGCTTTTGTAATGTGTGGGTTGTTTGAATACCATGTGTTAGCTATGGAACAATTAGCCAGCTGAATGGTTCTTTAAAACAATCAGATACTTTTATCTCCCTGAAAAAATACATTCCTTGGAAGTGTACTGTTTAACTGTAAATTCTGAGGAACATTAAACTCTCATTGCAAGTAGTACTTTAGGATATATGTTGATCAAGGACAAAAAGACATCGAAATATCTTGTCTTCATGTTTTCATTTTTTTATGCAAGCAAAAAGATTTAAGGAATATTGTAGCAAACAAAGGGTAATTGTTTTAGCCCAGATGTTGCTTTTGCACAACAAGCAGGTTACAATGTTCCCACAGAGCTGATGAGCCCAATCAGTGAAATGATTAAAAATTGATTTTGTCCCTGTAATTACAGTATGTAAACTACTTAGCTTGGATTGCAAAGGAAGTGATTTTCTAATTACGTATATACTCTGGTGTCTAATGATTGGTTTTTTGAAGTAATGAAGAGAGAGCCCTAACGACTCCTTGGTGCTCTGTTGTTTAAGAAAGACCATCTTTAGAGTAAGCAGCAACAGACAAAGAGTTTAAATTGAATTTTCAACACTGTTAATGTGCACATGGATTTGTTTATTAAAGAGACAGTAGTGTAATTTGATTGGTTGGGAACATCATGGCTTTTTTATTATGTAATATATTAAGATGCATGTGTCATGGTATAGGCACGGAGGTGATGGAAACCTTTTTTTGTACTACTTTAAATTCATAATGTTTTCTTACAACTCAATCAGATTGCCACAAATGTCTGTTCATCCCATGTATCCAGAAAACCCGTAGGAAGAGAGCTCAGGTATCCAATTTCCCTCCGAGCAAAGTTGTTTTTCATATAGGTGGAAAGTAAGTTGGCCCTTTTTAAACACCTGCACTGGAACTCAGTGGGCAGCTGTCCGACTTAGCTTTCTACATTTTTAAACAAATCTTTCTGAGGGAAGAAGACCAGGTAGAGAAGAGCCAGCGCTCAGGTTGTTTGTAGGGAGCACAGCCCCAGAACAGCTCCCCAGGCACAGGGCAGGGATGCAGGGTACAGGTGCTACTCCGTGGGCACCTCACTGCCTCCCAGGGTAGCCCATGGGTGCGAGGGGACCTGGGGGGTGTCATCCAGGGGAGCTGTGTGCCAGGCCCTGGGGCACCCCAGCTGGCAGAGGCTGTCCTTGGGGTCTGGGATGTGCAGCAGCTACTGGAGACCCCCCCTTGCCCTGCAGCACTGGGGCAGGAGGGCAGCAGCTCCTGTCCCCTGGGGTTGGTGCTCTGGGATGCTTCTGCCCCTCCTCCTCTGCCCCCAAGGACCCCGCTTTAGTAGTGGGCAAGGTTTTCCCCCAGTGTGTGATTACCGGAGGATGGTGCAACCTCAGCCACGTGGATCTCCTGCTGACATCAGGGGAAGTGTGCCTGCAGGTTCCCAGGGCATGATGTAGCCCCTGGGGCTGGATCCTACCCCTTTCCTGATCCACAGTGGCAAGTGCCAAGGTACAGTTAAACCGCGCTCGCCACCAGCGGTACGGGTGATGTTGGCAGTCACGCTGAGCCGCTGGTCTGCAGCAGGGCCTGATCCAACCACCACCAAGTCAAATGATGTCTCCTGACTTCTAGGGCTTTGGATCAGGCCTGAGCATGAAAGGCAGGAGCAGCACTATGCTGAAGTTAAGTGATTTGCTTTGCAACCGACAGCTAGCCCTAACAGGGGCAGGTTAATGGTGGTAGTGCCGAAGAACACAGCAAGGTAGAAGCTGCGCAAAATAAATGCAAACTGGGATGTTTGAAGCACAAATGTGTGTAGAAAAACCTGAGGAGCTGAAGAGAGTTGTGCCTCTTTGATAAAATATTTTTTGCAAATCCCTTGGCTCCCCAGAAGTTAAAATGATGTGCGTTCTTGTCCTGTTCTCTTTGCTGTCTTTTGCCTTCTTATATCAGGAGGGAAAACGAGAGCAGTAGTTTGTCGCGTGATCTCAGTAGTGTAAAGGAGCTTCCCTGAAAGGATGTTAGATCAAACACCACAGATTTGCCAGGAGACATGGGCAAATCCTGTCATGGTGAGATTTGAGTTTTTAAATACCTTGTATTTGTAGGCAGACAGTTTTATGCATTGGAGATCTCTCAGCACCTGGGTAGGGTGCACAGGGAGGGAGGACCGGTGCCACGGCTGGGACTCAGCTGGGGAGGCTGCGATGGCACGGGTGGAAACCATGCCCCAGCCTGAGAAAAGTGGTGTCAGCTCTTACGTTTTCCAGGAACAGTGGAAAAATACTGAGATTTATTCCAACATCCTGCTTTAGGGACTGTTTCTCTCAGTTTATGCATGTAACTCCCAGTGACACTAAATGGACCCTTAAGGCCCCATCGGTCCTATGCTGCATTTGCAATGTACGCGCGTTCACATGGAGGCCTGTGAAGGGTGTCCCGCGCGGCTGCTGGGCTGGCTTCGTCCTGTCATTGAGCCTCTTTCCCTGCCCACGTATCTCTCTGTCCCTGCATCTCTGATGTGCCTAGGCTGAGAGCAGCTACGCCACGGCATTTCAAGAGGCCCTCAAAAAGCAGCTGATAGGGAATAATTATTTAAACATGACACCTCATTCCATCAGAAAGGGTACGCTGTTTACAGAGGGTCCAAACCTTGTCCCCTTGAGATTAGCTGGGGTTTCATCATTGAGTTTAACCGGAATGGGATGTGGTGCTGAGCGCCTCACGATGAAGCCTTTGCAGCCTCAGTATTTGGGGAAAAGTCCTATTGTTCAGAACAAGCACATGCTCAAGCATCTGTTTTCCCTTGCTGTGTATTGGATTTCCATCCGTAACCTGCAGAAATCCTTCTGCCCCCCACTCATCAATGGGATGAGAGATTGCTTTCTCCCTTTAATGTCTGTAATTCATTTCAAGGAATGAGCTACATAAGCATGTTTAAGAATGAGCAAAAATTGTGCCCTTCTGCCCCAGTTATGTCTCTATAGTACTTTTATTTTACCATCCTCTTTCTGAAGGCCTTTGTGGTTTCTTCTTCTTCTTTGGGGTGGAGGTATGCCGGGGGAATGGGCTCACTCGCTGAGCTGAGCGCAACTGCACAGGAGTGTTACTCTGGGAGGCTTTACCATGATAAATTGGTCTGTAGGGGTTCACAGTGCAATTTTTTAATGCCAGCGAGTGTATTAGACACCGGTGAACTGGCCCAATTTGACCTAAGTGGAACTATCTTAATTTGTTTCCATGCAGCTTGCTGCCTGTGCCTTTAAAATATCTGCTTTACATAGTCAGTGTCAAATGTGTTAGAATAATATTAGCACAGGTAAGTAAAATACCTTTTTATAAGGCTTTAAATCATTTCTGCTACAGTTTAATGTGTAAAGCTACAGATTTTCCCAATTTGTTCGTAAGGTTATGTATCACAGACCTTAAATCATTTAAGGTTTTAAACCTGAGGGGTTCACTCACAGTCATGAACTCGAAAGCAGATTGCAAGAGACATTGACATGCTGATCAATGACACGAAGCCTCCAAACAAATCAGTACAGGACCTTAAGAGATGAAGCCTTACTGTGTTCTGTCTGTCATCAGAATTTATAAAGCATCTTAGTGAAAGCCCCTTGAGAATCATTCCTAGAATTTTGCAAGTCATGAGCATGTATGTAAAATCTGATTTTTTTTTTTTTTTTTTTTTTTTAAACACAAGTAGCCTTGTAATAGCATAGCAAAAAAATAGTCTACGATGTCGGTGTAGGAGGACTAAGAACCTGTTTGGCGAGATCACATCTTTTCGAAACCTAACAGCTTATTATCTTCTTTGTTTCTATTTCTTGGCTTTCTTACATTGAATGAGCTGCAAGTAAACACTAAAAAGGTATATTCTTGAGGTTTTAAGACATCAACAGCAGAAATTCCAGACAAACAAGCTGTCACTGTTTTTAGACACTGTGCAACTGAAAACGTTGGATGGGACCTATGTTTATATGTAGCAGTCCAGGAATTTGCTTTTCCTATGTGTCCAAATATTGTAACCAAAATTCACTTATTTGAATTCTAAAATGGTATTGGCCTCTATAAATGGGGACCTGAATCCTATCTAGGTATGGTTTCATATTTGGGAAGACCAAATCTGATGACAAGCGGGTTTTTTAACCATTTACAAAAGGTTTTTATTCTCTCCAGCCAACACTGTAGGTGCTTGGCTTGACTGCCCGTTGGTTTGCTTCTTGTGTAGCTGGGTGCACCCCTGGGAGATGGGGTACCAGATCAGAGTCATGGCTTGTACATGCTCACCACCCATTAGGCTCAATACTGTGAAATATGTAATGAGAAGATCGGCTTTGCCTTTCGGGGCTTATAATTCAAGTATAAAACCAGAGACAATTGGCATGTAAAAGAAAACTAGGCATGAGGAGAGAGCAAAAAAGAAATGTGTTCCTATGCGTGAGAAACAATGGTGATGGCAAACCAGATGTCTACTGCTGAATTGTTGGCAGTTAACTGTGGAAATGTGAGTTATAAAGGAGGGGTTTGAAGCTTTTACTGGGGTAATTCTCCTATGTCAGAGAAATTGTATGGCAGAATTATCACTTGGAAAATATTTCGAAGCGCGTGATAAAGACTGGTTCAATCTGCAAGCGAGGGGGGAAGGAGTGGGAATCAGGAAACATTGTGGTAGACCATCAAAATTAAAATAAGTAGCCTGTGTTTGGTGTGGTGGAGAAACCAAAGGAGTGAGAAGAGGAGGTGGCATGGACAAAGTGGGACACTCTGCAGTAGCATTTTGCATTGGATCTAATTGGGACAAGGTGGAGTCTGGAGAGATCTTAGAGGATATGTGAAAAGTGTTGTATCGGTATTACACTAGTGGAGGGCTGAGCTGCTTAGTAGTGAACTCCAATTTTGCAGAATTGTTTAATATTGTTTTCATCATCAGTAGGAGTCCTCAAAATTGTTGTTTGTCTTTCAAGCCAACAACAAATGGCATTGCCCAGAGTGTGGTCCTGTTGGTGCTGACCGACTTAAACCAAATGCAGTAAAATGGCCAAGCTCTTAATTATTTCCCACAGAAATTAAGGATGCAATTCTGTACCAGCTGACTACTGCAGCCCACCACTGGGGCTCTGCAGAGAAGTCAGTGCTTCTCTGGGAAATAGGCGTTGGTAAGGTGAAGCCCTAAAGCTGTAGTGCTTGAACTGGTGTTTTAGAGCCAGAGCCTGCTGTATGAAATATTTCGGTTGATGTAGATGTACAAAGTGTATTATTTGGAAGTGACCTTTAATTTCATTTGTTAGACATGCATAGGAATAAACATAGTTAGAATTCTCAGTCATAAATTCTTCAGATTATAGCTTCAGTCAAGTGAACTTTATTTTGCTCTAAGAATGCCCTTTGTTTTTGTTTCTATTTTGCTTACTAATGTAATGGCCCTAAATTCACTACTGACAAATATCTTGGAAGTATTCTGGCTTGGCTTTTACTGCTGGCTCTTATCTCTTTTAAGTAGGGTTTATTAGATGAGATCATCTACAAAGGACTTATTTCTGTTATAAAATGGAATTAAAAAAAAGTAAAAATACAATTAGTAGCTGTTCTCTTTTTACTCAGTTTGAAAGATTAGAATATCAATGTCAAAGAGAATAACTGGGTTTCTGGAGTATGCTATGCAACTTTTGTTTTATCCTGTTTTGTCCTCTTTTGCTGCACTGTCTAGGGGAAAGGATCAGAAGAATTTCATTCTGTTCCTCAGCATTATCTTGAGGAGAGGTTTTCCCTCTCAAAACAATCCAGAACTGAAAGAACTTTTCAGTTCCCAAAATGAAATGACCACCAAACACGTACATTATGAAGGCTTAAAAAATAAAAGGTGTTAATCCCATTAATATTCTAATTCTTAGTACTCATTGCTGCTCTATGGATTGTCTGTTTGAGTTGGCATTGTAATATTTTAACTAAATGTCTGATTCAAACACTGAGTATTGACATATTAAATTTCTCACAGGTTTTATTTTTACAGTTGCGACCTTCAGTACCTATCCTGTGTCTTTTAAGAATTTCCTCAGCCAGGGAACAGATTCGTTGGTTTACGAGTAACTGGTAAGAAAACTTACTTATATTGTTCTCATAACATTTTCTTCTGCTTATGGATCTGAGTTTTAGGTTTGTTTTTTCCATATTAAAATACATAAATATGAGGTACCTAAATTAGATTTAAAAATCTGTTCTCACATGTTTTTTTACATCTTCAAAAATATTATGTTTATGTCTTGAGCAAAACTTTTTATTGTAGTTCTTTTAGGGTGTAGTGAACTACAAATAGATTTTTCAAGAAACAAATCTGCTTGGTAAAATCATGAGCATTCATCTTTTGCAGTTGATATGTAATAATTGTGTTAGAGATGAATCATCATTTATTACTTTATCAACAGACTGCTGATTTTAAAAAAATCCATGACATTCATGATTAAATTAATTTTATCACTTTTTGTTGTTTTTTCTCCCATAAGTTCAGTGGAACATCTCATGCATATTATTAAGAACCATATTCTGTTGTATATTAGCATGAGAAGAACACCCATGAAAATCAGTGGGTGGAGGGGTGTACTACATTGTATATGTGATTCTCCTCTGAGCTATTCCAGTGCAGTAGAAGAAAAGCTCCTGTAAAGTCTAAGAAATCAGATTGGTGTGGAAATCAGTGTGAAATCAGAATTGGGTTATTTGGCCTTCAGTTTGAAATAAAAGTCTAGCTTCCCAGGAAACAACCAATAATTAATTCTACATTCTACACCCGTTAATTGATTCTTAAATCAAAATTTCTGATAGCTTCTGCTCCCAAATCAAATTCTTATGTTATTTCCTTATTATAATTGTTATACTGGATCGTCCACTCATTTTTATATCTTGTGAATCAGTAGAAACTGTGTGATTCAGAGGAATTGTGCTGATTTATAGCTGATGTAAGTGAGAGGATATTCAGGCATATTAAAGCTTCAGTACTGCAAATGCATAAGCAGGTATTGAATTACTGATGCTAATGGAATTACTCACGTGAGTAAAGTTAAGCATAGATGTAAGTGTTTTCAGGATTGATGTCTGTACTTACGAATGTATATCATTTAAGAATATGGCTCACAATTTTTAAAACTTACTAATTGAATGTGAGCTACTGGATTTCATTCTAGATAGTTGACTCAAAAAGAATTACAGTGACTTGATTCTAGAATAATTCCATCAACTTCAGAGAAGATATGTGGATTTTTAATGCTGTAAATAAGGATGTAGTTTGACCAATTCACTTCACTGATCCCTACTAATATCAGGAAATACTTGCCAGAGTAAAGGAGGAGCACAGGACTGGACAATTAGTAATACAAATGGTTTCAATCAAATGGTTAAATAGCTCAGCAAAGACGTGGTTCGTTTTGTAATAGCATTTGGAATCCAAATAAAACCATCTGAGAGATGTGCTGTTTGTTGTGATGTTAATGCAGAAAACAGAAAACTCTCAACACGTCTTTAATTTCGGGGGGGGGCGTCATGAAGCCATTATTGGTTAAAAAACAAAAAAAAAGAAAAAGAATTCCAAGCCCACAAACTTTAAAATATGCAGGCAGAAACTCATACTTGATTCTAATTAAAAAAGCTTACCTTTCTCTTGACCATACCCCTTAGAGGTCATCATGTAAACTATTTAAATTGATAGTAATATTATGTACCACGAAATTAATTTTACGTTGTATACAGTTTTTATTGTGACTTTATCTTGTTTCAAAAGTGCTTACTTTCTGATTTTGTGGATATTACTGACTGGATTACTTTTATTTTGGTTTTTACACAACAGTTATATTAGAAATTTGCTGTTTTATTCTTACCTTCTTAGTAAAAATCCTTTTATCACACAATGGGTAATTTATATCCATTACCAGCCCTTTCAATCCTTTTCAGTGGTGCTGTCAGTGCCTTTGGCACAGTAATGATTAATGTGATCTAATAATAGTGTGCCATTATATTACCTTAGTAAAACATGTACCAACATCCTATTCAGATCTACCAAATTCATAGCTTCCTATAATATTTTTGTTGAAAGACAGGATTACTATTTTTCAAAGCTGAATTTTTTTTTTGCCTTTAACATATTTAATGAAATTCACAATTCTTTGCCATGGTAATCTTTGTGCATGCATTTGGGCTCGATGGATGAATTTTATATCATTCTGCATAATTATGATTTGTTAGGCAAATTGTTTGACACATAAAGAGAGATATGCATTACATTGTTTTGTTTTGTTAAGGGTGCATTTTAAGCATTCAGTACCTTCTGATTATTCTGCTGTATTTATCATAGGGGGTACATTTAGATTGTAGTATGCAAGAATAAACATTTGGGCTAAAATGTGTCTGTCTCTTTCTGCATTCTAACCCAGATATTGCCACATACTACAGAAGGCAAGCTCTATGCTCCTGGGCCCAGCAGTACCACTCTCGGTTACTGTTGCTTTGTTGTGGTGCTCTCTCTTTGGCATTTCCTTGCTTTTTTGCCAGTAGAAGTGTGCCCAGTGGTGCCCAACTGTGAGCTGGAAACTGGGATCATGCAGTGCTATGTCTATGGTTTTCAATCCAAGGTACATACATTCAAAAACCAAATTGATATATATATCTACCCTGTACTTGAGGTTCAACCAGATATAGCATTGTTTGACCCCAAACTCCAGTTGTCAGGTAGTACCAGTTCACCCTACAAGCAGAGAAACTGTTCAGAGGACACATTTTTGGTAACAAAAAATGTTGGTGCTTGTAAAAGTGTTGGAGTTGTAATGTATGACTGCCTTCCAGTCATTCCAGTTACATACCTGATGCAGTGTGGGAGTTTGCTGCTGCTCATGCACTGAGCACCGATTCCCCCTGTCCTCTGAAACAGGAGGGACTTTAGTCATGGCACTCCTTCCAGTCTTAGGTTCGTCTGTTTAATAATGCTCCTAATCAGCATGGCTGAAGAGTTTGGATAACACTGCATCTTTGCAAAGCATCTTAAATCTTCGTCACCCCAAGATGTAATTATTGCAGTCAGGGAGTCACATACTTAACGCTGTCGCAGTAAAATCAAAATGAAACAGCACGTCCACATTTTAACTCTACTTCGTGATGTTCTGTTAAATACATACTCTTACTGTTTCATCATATCACAATAAATAATGAATAAGAAAAATATTTTAATCTTGTCAATACTGGCAGTGTCTAAAGCCAAGGAAGGTGTGTGTATGCATTTATGTGGATTCCTTATTTGATTTAGGCTAAGCGATACAGCTGTAACATGATTTGAAATATGCAATCAATGTAAATGAAGAAAAATATTTTGAATGCAGTGTATAAACTGTGTGGTTCTTTAGACATATTTTTAGGAAAAGAAAAAGATGATTGTCATACTATATAACAATAATACTACTGCTGGAAATATATGCAGCGGCTTTATTTTCTGCCACAGTAAAGACAATCTTAAGCCTTGGTCATTTAAATCAAAGACATTCTCATCTCTTCCACATAGCTGATTCTTCATGACATAACAAGAAATGAGGGGGGTGGAAATAAAGCCTGAGATCTTGGTTTAACATTGTATTCAAAAGGTTTAAAGAAAGTTCAGAAAGATGCTTCCCTGTTTTTACTAAAAAAATAATTATTTACGAAACAGAAAAACGTTTTATAAAGAACTCTCCAAAATGAGTTTACTAATGGAGATACAATTTGTTAAAGCTCTCACAGAGCTGTACCGGTCTTGAATTAGAGATGCCTTAGGTTGCACTATAAGACGCTGGACTGTCTATTGTGCAGATTGCATTATATCTTACTGCTTTATTACTCATGGATCCTGCAGTTGTATTAGTTAGGACCAAGCCAGAATGAAAAATGGTGGCTTCCTTTTTTTGGCTAAGAATAGAATGGTCAGTGAAATGTTTCTCCCTCATCTCTTTACAGGCAACTCAAAACAGATGTAGTAGACTTCAGAACAGACTTTTCCATGGTCTGAAGCATTTTCAGGGCCTCGTTGGTGTTTCTTATGTTGTTCCATGAGGCACCAGGTTCCTTAGGATAGCTTTATGTCTGTCTTTGGCAAAGTAGGTTTGGAAGTTGGTGAATTGGTCAGTGAAGGATTATTTCATCTGCACATCTTTCCATCTTCATTCTGATGGGATGGAGGCTCTCATGTGTCATATCTGGGAGTAAGTCTAGTTAGATTAGGGAGAAGGGGATCCTGATGCAGCTGCGTAAGCTGTTAAACAGCACCATTACAGTTCACTGCCCTTGTTTAGGTTCCTATTGGTATTGCTGTACTGTGATCCTTGACACACTTGGGTAGGTTAGGAAGTGGCTTCTTTTGTGTAACTCTGAAAGACAGGCCTCCCAGTAAGCAGAGGAAGAAAAATAAAATAAAATTAAAACATCCTGGCCTAATTCTTGGAAGGTAGAAAAGCACAAGAGGAAAGTATTTTTGGCTTTTAAGGCTAATTTTCTCTCTTGTGAGGCCATCAGGTCAATGAGTAGAAGTGGTGACTGGTAATTCTTGGGTTATATTACTAGCCACTGAATTACTGTGTGACTTTAGTAATGAAACATAAATGTTCTCTCTGTTCCCCAGTGGGCATAATACCATTTACCTGTCTCAAAAATGCTTTGTAATTTAATTAACACTTGGAGTGCTCTTTGAGATCCTTAGATAAAAGCAGGCAAAATGAGTCAATTGTTACAGAAATCCCAATTTATCCCCATTTAAAAAAAATTACACTTTGTCTTGACTTTTTCAAACCTCAAATAATGTTTGATAGGAGTTTTGGGCTTTGTTCTTACTGGTCCTTAGAGTCACTTATTCTTAGCGATTTGCATAGGCGCAGTGTAGGTATTACTTTTTTGTTCAACAGAGTATTTTGGTGGATCATAAATTACCAGTCCCTGTGCTGGGAATCTGTTTCTGAGAGAAGCATACATTCTTGGAGGAGAATTTGAGTTGTGCTGGAAAAGTTCTGCATTATTCTTCAACGTATACTTTTTATTGGTTTAGGGGAAAGATTTCTTAATTTTTAGTTGTGCACTAAGACATAGCTTAGTCTTTGTTTCATCAAGTATGCCAGTATCTTGCTGATAAATTACACGTGACTGTACTATTGTAACTACAGCTATTCAACAGTCATGTAGAATTACCACATCCTGTCATGGCCAGATGACTGACCAATGACCAAACCAAGTATTTCCTTTGTATAGCCAATCCTGTCTAGAAGTACGCACCGATCTACCATTGGATTGATTCAGATATTTAATTGTATATACACTTCTGTTTGAATATATACTTTGTAAGCCAGCTGAGATGTGCAGTTAAGAAGTTGATTTTTTGCATTCTCCTCTGATCTCCAGTAAAGAACTTTTATTAAGACAAGCAGGAACATCTGCAGCAAGCAAGCTGCAGCTCCAACCCACCCATGTTTTCCACCTTGTTTTGGAAACGGCCAGATCTCTCTCTCTCTCTCTCTCAAATCATAAACCCCACCTCTTTGCTCCTGGGTACTTAACAAATTCTCACATATTTTTCCTTAGCAGCTCCACACATTCATGTGGGGTCTGCTGCCTACCACTCAGCTTTCTTTTCAGAGGGTATGGAAACATCACACACATACCTGGATACAGCTGGGCTCAAAGTAAGGTTCTTGGCAAAAACATCCATGCTCGCACATTTTCCCCCTTTTCCTCTACTTTCTGCCACTATCTTATTTTTACTACTCAAAAAGGAGTTTAAACACTCTTTTAGATAAGCAGATAATCTCAACAAGCATCTTACAGCTAGCAAAAATACTGCACACCTGTTTGTACACAGCCTTAGTGAAATATCTTAAAGTTATGCTAAGCAAGTCTGCCATTCCCTTCTGGTATCAAAAATGCCATTATCTTGAAGTTTTAAGTTGTACTATTTGTGTAATAGCACATAATAGCACCTACAAGAGAGTTTATATCTTTCTTATTCTTCCCTTCATCTCCTCCAGCAATTGTTTCAGAGGAACCCTTTTGGTCTTGCTTTGATAATTTAAATAGACAGTCTGATGCAGTTGTGACTGAAACTGAGGGCTGTCTTTCAGCTTTAACGGAATCTCGGAAGGCCAGAATAGCTCAAGTGACCTGCCACTGCTTTTCAAACATTTCAGAGTAGCACATGGTCCGTTTAACAGAAATTGTTGATATTTTTTCCGACTCTACACCTGACTTTATTTCCTCCTCAATAAATTTTACTTTTATTGCATCTTATTTTTTACCATATCTTACCACAAAAGATTTGGAGGAAAGGTGGAGTGGGAGATGTTTGTGAAGTTCATACTTCTGCAGAGCTGTAGCGACAGGTAACAGTGCTGTGATGAAGTGCAAATGTGTAGTAGCGATGTGGACATCTGCACACGTGTAAAGGACTACCTGAGCGTAGCTTGCTTTGAGAACAGGTGAAAGCGTGCAACTGTAATGCTCAGTCAAAAAGTTGTAAGCTTCTCTCCCTTTCTCCCTCACACTCTTCCTCTGGAATATTACATTTTTACTGAAAGTGTGGCTGCATAAAAATAGAGCACATCTTAACTCTCTTAATAGCGATCTCAAGTGTTGCTTTGAATGGACATTGTCCTGTGAGCAAAACACTGGAGGAAAATTCTT
This sequence comes from Pelecanus crispus, assembly GCF_030463565.1. NCBI lineage: Eukaryota > Metazoa > Chordata > Aves > Pelecaniformes > Pelecanidae > Pelecanus > Pelecanus crispus. The sequence goes on from NC_134650.1 coordinate 35,127,679, forward strand.
GTGTTCCTTTTCTTTCCTGTGGGTAACTGCACATTGCATAGCTGACCAAATATGCCAAGACTATGGAAAAAGAGAAAATGGCAAGATGACTGTTTCCCAAAAACAGTAAACACATTGCAGCCTGGCTTCTTATTTGAGAATGCAAGATTTTACTTTTTGAATAACTACTGTATTTTAACAATAGGCATCAAGTGGTTGCTATGTGATGCACAACAGTGTTTTTCATGAACTTTTGGCTGCTGAATAAGCCCAGCAAATATGGGTTCTTACCCTTTTAGTTTTCTGGGTCAATTCATTTTGCACAAAGAAGAGAATGATAATTTGAGTTGTAGGCAGAGAATGTTTTCTTCACATGGTAGGAAAGATGAAAGCTGTTTTTATTTGATTTCTTTTTAAATTAAAAATTATAATTCTTTATAGAGTTATAAATAATTATCTTATTACTAAAGGCATCGTCTAACATTGTTACAGAGTCTTTCTCTGTAAAATAATTGCTGATTGTCACTGCAAACTAAAAGTGGGGGAGAAGGAGGGGAAACATAGAAATAGAAATATATGTGTAATACGTATGTGTGGAAATTATTATTTTTTTAGCATGTGATTTGATTACCCCAAAAGTAAAGATGTAGGTGAGTGCTTTTTGTTTGTTAGGTTAGGTGATGCTGGCTGATTACAGACCACATAAAGGTGTTTCCTGAACTGCTGTTCTTCTCTCTAAATGCTCAGCCCTTTCCTGCTTGTGGGTCAGAGAGGACAGTGTCTATCAGATTTAGCTGGCTTCCTGATGGGACACCACATTGAGGATGCTTTTATGCTCTTATCTCCTGTTCTTCTGTTGTTGGAATCCCATGGAGCAGGATTTCTGAGAACTGTGCATATAAAATCTGCATGAGAGCAGGGGCTGGCACTTGGTGATGCAAGGAGGGACAGGTGAGGCAGCAGAAGAGCAGGCAGATGTCAACAGCTGGTGGGAGCACCACTCTGATGCATAAGGTTAATGGCAGCTTATGTGGGAGGATGAGGAGGGCTCCAGAAGCAGGGATGAAGGAGGGGGTTTGGGATAGGGGGAAGAAGGGCATTCAAGTTATGGAGGGGAAGGGAGAGAAATTATCTCTGGCTGTGCAAATGTATATGAGAACGTGTAACTCTCTAAGTTTCTCAATGCTAAAGATCTCATTTAATTTTAATTAGCTTCTGGAATAAGTATTCTCACGGGGGCTTATTCAGGAAGGCTTTGGGGCAGGAAGGGAGGAAGAAGGGTGCTTGGTCAGGAGGAGAGTGAAAGTTGGAAGAGCACTGTTGAGGAAAGATCTGTTGTATTGACAGATGAAGAGGTTTGGGCAGGGTGGGCAAGGAGAACTAGGTTAAAGGATTCAAAGGCCACCAAGGTAGGATGCGCGGAAGGTCATCATGCTCTTCTGCTAGGCATTTCTAAGCTGAGACCTATCCTATCCCATATCAGATATGTAGGAGCCCTTGTTTAGTCCTGACCAAATGAATGGAGAACATCATCTGTGTGGCCAATTGAACAAGGCTTTGGAGGGTGGGGGGGTGGGTGGATGCACCGTTGATGCGCTGTTTGCCACTGTTGGTGTTACACTGGGTTTGGTTACTTCAAGGAAAGTACAGTTGTAATTACTCTTCCTTTTGCTGGCTATGTATGACAGCAGCCAGCCATCAGTGCTCATCCATACACTGAAGTGCCACAATGAGACATGTTTTAAAATGAGAAACATGTACAAATTTCACCTGCGTATTCTGGCTTTTCATTCTCCAAGGCTCTTTACTTAGCCCCTCACCATGCTGCCAAAACACAGCTCTAGAACAAGCTCCAGAAAGGCTCCATGTCATGCCATCTTTCCTCTAATCTGGACATAACTTCACTGAATTATCACAGTGGCTGTAGTCCTCCATTTATGTAACTTACATAATTCCATTAGATTGAATAAACTTACACTAATTTGTACCAAGTACTTCCGCTGAGAAGGTTTGCAGTGGTTGTTGCTGCTTTGTTTTTTCTTGGACACAGTCAAGCTATTTTTGTGTATAGTTATTGTGGCAAAGATTGTGTGTCTTTACCAGCTGGCAAAGTGTCACTGAGTGTAAGGAAATTCTTGAAGAAAGCTGAAACAAAGAATAATGAAGGAAGTTAGAATATATCCCAGGTCACTGTGTCCTGACAATCTTCAGAAAATTCTCTGCTTCTCTCCCTGTTTACCCAGTTGTCCTTCTCTCAAAAGTACCTATTGCCTCTTTTCCGTTGGGTTCATTCCAAATCCAGGGACATATCTTTTCTCTTTGGTATCAGACACTGCAAATCACCCCGCCCCCCCCCCAATGATGTTAATAGTGGTTGCTTGCTCAAAGAGAAAAAAAATTCTTTCATGGATGCCATTTTTTTTTTTTTTTAAGATGTTCCATGTAAAGCATTTATCATTGCGATAATTTTCCCTCTCAAAGTCGTATTGGACACAAAGCTGTCTTCAGGACTATTTCTTCTAGTTCACTGGACAGCTGTTCTGCCTGAAAAGAAAGGAAAGATCATGTATCAATCAAAAACTTCAGGAGAATCCTTATGTTCTTTAACTAATAGGAAGATCCTAACTGCGAGTTCTTGATCTTCTGACTTCTGCTTTTTCAGTTTGGAGAACTGCATTGATATATTTTGCAAGAGTATCTGTTGGGTTTATTTTTTTAATGTTTCTTTTGTGTGTCATCTTGATGCTTGGAGGGTGTTACAAACTCATCTTCACTGGTAACAGCCACATCATAAGCAAACAGTTTTCTTACCCCTGTGACTTGATTGATCCTGTTCTGAATGTCACTATGGGCAGAAATTAGCGCTACTTAGCAGAAGCAAGGTTCTCATCTTTGCTCTGCTGGTGTGGAACTAGTGATTTCCAACGGAAAAGGACTAAAGGACTGAAGGACATGCCCAAGCTGCAGCCTTCTTAACTGGTACAGATGTCTGTATTTACTCATCATTCTGCATTTCTGTAACTTCATTACACTGAGATAACTAACAGGTAATAAATTCCTTTTTTGTTAATTCATTTATTACTAATTATGCATTTACCCTAGTTTATGATGCTAATTTAAAGAAGATTCAAAGTACATTAAAAATTCCTTGCCTTTAAAAAAATTACTGAGAATACTTTATTCAATTTACTAAATGATATGTATATACAGTAACAGAAATGAGTTTAGCATGTGTCCTTTCATCGGTAATTGTGGGGTGAAACATGTAAGTGAACCTGGATTCTACCATTTTAGCCTAGCAGTGATGACCTTCCAGAATGGAAACCTCATACCTGATACAGGGTTTTCTGGCCTTGTTATGGTATGTGTTGAGAGTTAGAGCATGTTTGCACAGCACAGAGCAGCACTGTGCAGGTAGACTGGAACCAAGCTGAAGGCTGACTTGGAGACACAGTAGCCCATGCTAACTTGGACATTTTTGCACAAGGGAAAAAAAAGACAAAGCTAAACTCCAACAAGATTTTTGAAATCCACCTGTTGGTGCTCTTCAAAGACATCATTAGCAGTTTTGCCACATGTTCATGCTGTGTTGGTATTTGATGGTATCTTCAGACCCCAGTCAATGCTATGTGGGGCTCAGCAGTGTACAGATAGGCAGTATTTTGATGTGTTTTGCTGAAAGAGACCCTCTGCTCTCTAAGCCGTCAGACCTTGACTTTGGTAAGGCTTTGCAAGGGCTGCCTGGCCTGGATTACTTTATGTAGGACTGCAAGCAAAATTAAGGCATGATGCAGCTAATTATGGAGTGAAAAAGCGGTATAGAGAGGAAAGATGCACCAGCATAATTGCAGTAAATTCTTGTATTTACATATACTTAAAGTTGTCCTGATCCAAAATTTCCTGAAGCAAATGAATGTATTGATTTTCAGCAGATCTTGGATCATATCGCTTGCCATATTGGATCAGAATATTGGGCCATCAAGTGCCATTGATTATGACCAGGAGCATAAGATTTAGAGGAGGCAAGAAACCTGTGATCAGTCATTGTAGAACAAGCTCTCCTTAAGGATGTTGTAATTATAAGCAGGACACATGGCCAGTGTGTACAACGTGATAATTCCAAACCAAGGGAAAACAATGGGGATGATTTAATTCTCTTTCGCTTTGAAATACAGAAAGATCAGTTTTATTTAATCAATAGACTCTAGGGTTTGATGTATGGATGAAAACTTACAATCAGTGGAATAATATTTCTGGTTAAGCACTTCTCATCAGGAACTTGTTTGACCTGTGAGCTGCTTCATTTTTTAAACTTAGATGTCTTTATTATAGAACTTCTAAAGATTCCTGGAGTGCCAGCATGGGGAATGTGTGTGTGCGTTTTAATACGGATGCATCTTGTAGGAAAGGAGATAAACCTTTTTCTTTGTACACAGGCACATACATGATTTATCAAACATATTGTATTACTCTGTCTTTACAGTGGATGTGAATTACTCTATCTGTGTAGGATTAGAAACTCTGATGTTCTGTCTTGTATTCAGGAAGAGGATTACTCTGCAGATAACGTGCAGATAATTTACTTTTAGTGAGGCACTGCAGCTTAAGGACAGCAGAATCAACTTTCTTGAGGTAAAAGCAATAGGAATTGCTATGGAACAATATTGTGTAGTTGACCACTCACAGGCATTTCAAGATGACATCAGAAGTGTATCATTCTATATTTACTGAACAGTCATTTTTTGAGTCATCCTAATGATCTTTTGATTTAAAAAAAAAAAAACAATCTGTTGTAAATGCTGAATACCTTGAAATTCACCAATTTTCTTGCATATATGATTGGCAGCATTAAATGCCAACAGCTCATTTAAATATGAAACATCTGTACATTATTATTTAGGGATTTTTCATCTGTTGATTTTAGAAATGAGGATTTTATGAGTCCTTGCATGCATAGTTGTATATTACTTGTATACAAAAGCAGTCAGTAATGAAAGAATAGTCCTAAAATACACTGTATATGATTGTGTGATTAAGGTGGGAAATGCATAGCATATGAAGAAATACAATATGCATTGCATTTGATTTTAGGTGTGGCAGCAGCAATTATGATTCCATAACAGTGGGAGTAACATGACAGTTCAAAAGCTCAGTGAGAAGATTATGTTTTTTTTATACACAGCAATGTAAATTCTTAAAATCACAATGTAATTTTTACATTTCTCACTGGATATCAGGATAATCCAATTTAGAACAATTTATTCTCAACAGGTATGGCGAAAATAGATATATCATTGTGGAGCGTGGTATAATACATTAATTTTTATGAGTGAGTTATGAAGATGTACAACTCAGGACCTAGGATAAACATCATATTCCTTAATTAATCCATTACGCTATGGCACATATGTGCCACTTTTATTACCCTAAAATGAAAAATTAAAAAAAAAAAATGCTGCTTTTTTTTTCTGTATTAGAAAACCTTTCTTCTGAAATCATAAAAATGTAAAATCTAATGCACCAAACACTATTAATGAGTTAGGCATCTAAATTCCTTGAAGACTTGTAAGATAAAGAGCCATCATCTTCTGGTAATCACATTCAAATACATTCTTTAACTCAAATGTTTTAAAGCTTATGGATGCAGTTCCTACATGTTTAAATGAATCCAGACCACTTAAATTCCAGCTAGAGAATGCAGGTGAATCTGTGATTGAGCAACAATATGGGAACAGTAGTGGAAAATGAATGAAGAAAACAAATGCCCCTTTAATATCTCAAAACGCAGTATTATAGATGCATATAGTTTCTGAAGCCACCCATACTGATCTACAATGAACCTTTTTCTCTTATGGGTCTTATACAGCTTGCAGCCAAGATTCTTCCTTCTGCCCCATCATACATCCCCAGCAAATGTGATGTATTTGTTTAAAAGATAGGAATCTCATATTTCTAGAGGACGGATGGCAAAATGTCCACTTCTACTCGACTCCACCAGCTTCAGCTTAGGATGTTGTTCCATTTGTCTCTGAGTGTGGGTGGGTGTCATGTTTTAACCGCAGAGTTTTATTTACAGATGGGGATGAATATTAGTCTTGTAATTATAAATATTTTGCATTTACAGTAAAGGATATACAAGAGCTTTCGTCATCCATTGACTAAAGAATTAAACCTCACTACACTCCGGCTGGCTAGGTAAGTTGTATTAGCCCTACAGATCACAATAACTGTAGTTTGGGAAGGTGGGGTGATGTTCTTAAGATCTGTCACTGGGAGAGCTGTCCGTGGCACATCTTGGAACAGGCTCCAGATCTCCCTCACTTCCTTGTCTATGACTTCTCCTTAACACAATGTATCTATTTGATTATCTAAATGGGTGAACTGTTTTTCCAAAATCTGTTATTTCATCTCATATCTATGTACTAGAGCTGGGTGCTGAAAAAATTACTTGCAGCTTGCCTACTAAACTGTATCAGAATTTCCTAATACCAAACCTATAAGTTTATGAATGAGTGTTTTGTGTGCTCAAGAGCAAATAATCTTTAAGATATCAATGTGAATACATTTTAATGTGATTTTACAATGTTAGGCTATCTGTCACTATCTGTCATTTCTAAAATCTGATACTAATAGAATTTAGTATTTGTCATTTTACATTGAAATAACAAACATAAGGCAACATAAACCAAAACACTATTAATGAAAAAATCAAATTAGAGATATTGTGTATTGAAGACATTAAATTTAATATAAATTAGCACAATACAAAGAAATACGTTTTTCTGCTATCTCAGCATTAGAAGAATAGTACTGGTTTTCTCCATATGTATGTGTCACCAGGTTGTTATTTCTTTTGTTTAGTCATATAATAGAATGTGTTGAGACATATTATCCTCAACTTGTGTAACAGCCTACAAATACTGATTGCAGTTTGAGCTTGTTATGGAAAAGTATTGCCCTGTGGATTGAGAAAATGACCAACAGCGGACTATAATCTATGAAGCTGAGAGTAAAATTGCCAACTAGAGGTCATTTTTCAAACCAAGGGGCAATAGTTTTCTACTATAAACTGAATATTACAGTCAGTATATGTTTTATTAAACCATTTCAGAAACTTGGGAGCAGTTTCATTTAAACTTCTTGCTTGATGTGGCTCAGAGAACAGGCCCAGGGCAGCTCACAAAAGAGGCCTGGCATAGCCTCTATAATAAATATTCTGTATACTCAGTAATTATGAAGGCTTTAGGGCCTTAATGGTGAATGGCCATATCCTGCCACCGTTCTGCATCCTTAGCAGCAATTGAAGTCATTAAGATTTGTGTATAAAAATCAGTGCAGGCCGCTGTTTCTCACTGTAACACTATGACAAACTAGGGCTGAACTATATAGAAAAGCCAATTATGGCTATTACAGTCTAAAAGATTAAAAGGAAAACACCTTTTCCCTTCTCCATACCCTTCCATTGTTTTTCTTTCCTACTGAAGTATGTAGACAATGGATCTCTTTATTGGCACTCATACGGGGGTGATTGCCTAGTGCCCTAGTGAAGAGGAGGATTTCCATTCTGGAATAACAGAAATAACAACAATAACATGCATGGACGAAGCGAAGCCTTTATTGTCCTCCTTTAACACACCTTGTGTATCCATAGAGTTCTGCCATCCTGCGCCTGGGGACCAGAGGTGCTTTCTGCAGCCATTGCTCTGTCTGAGTGACTTTTACTGTTAGTAGATTGTCAGTACAAAATCCTCAGTGGACTTCAGGTTTTAGAAGGAGTCATAGGGAGTTCTAGCCTCTCTGCAAAACAGGGGCGCAAAGGAAAATGAGAAAGACCATGGTAGCTTGGGCAGAAGGGAGCCAAAGAAAATCTTCCACCTTTTCCTTGAGAATCCCTGATGGAAGTGTTTTGTTTAGAGCTCTTTGTGGGACTTCTCCTTAGCTGCTTCTGCAAGCTTTGATGTCAACTTGTTGACTACTTTGCAGGATTTCTAGTTTTCTATTTTGGGGCAAAGCTCACAGGCTGATCATGGTTTCACGGTGTAAGCATGTCACAATCCAATACTACTATGTTGTCAGCAGTAAACACATTTAAGTTACTGCATGCCTAAGTTGCAAGTTCACTTGTCACAATTACGCATGTAAATTGTGCATTCACATAACCATAATTAGAAATCTCTATCTGCACTTGCCAGATTAATGCATAGTTACAGCTATAGCAAATTAGGGGCAAAATTTGTTTTTGCACTTTGAGTTTTTAAAAACCAGACCACACCTCCATACGTATGTATGTATTATACAGACATAATTTTCTAATGGTCATAATTTCAAAGGTCTACAGAAAACTTTGCCACCTTGGTAAGGGTGATGGATTAGAATAATAAAAATTGGAGCAGCAAAAGACCTGTTATATATCTAGTCCATCTTCTTGACATTACAGGATTGTTCCCTACAGGGTATTTGCTAATACTCTGTCCAGAGCAGGTTTAAATGTCCCAAGCAGTGAAGTTCCCACTGAAGTTTCACAGATATAATTCAAATGATATTTTTCTGACACTTTAAGATAAAGTGATCAGTTTACCCTGTTGTGTTGGTCATAGCTTCAGGGACCTGTCCTGTGTGTATCTTCTTGGTGCTTCCATGCTTCTAAATATTTGCAGAAAGTCACCATAAATTACATTGGTATTGACTGTGTCCTTTTCTCTCATCCTCTACCTAACACTGTGTCACTGGGCAGATTGTGGTTTTTTTCCCCCAAAACTCTCTTGTAGATCAAAAGAATGGGCCAAATGAAGATGATACTATTAATTTAGTGTTGCATATATCGCATAATATATACACACTCTCTATATATGATTATGTATTTAGTCTGTGTTCATTTCTAGGAGGATGTTGTTTAGAGGTCTGTCTGATTGTATTGGGCACTGTACAAACATATAATTAATCTCATTTTTAGCAATGCTTAGCTCCAAGCTGAGGGTGTAGAAATATAGGGTTATTAGTTTCTTGAACATTTTTATTATGCACTTTCTCTTTTGATTGACAACTATTAGTATTTTAAGATGACAGAACTAAAACTTACGCTGCCAGATAGCATCAAATATGATGCATGCTAAGTAAGCAGAAGCATGTGAGCAGGATAATATTTATTGTATCGTTACATAGCAATGTGGTAAGAGACTAGAGAGGGAATTATTCTTCAAGAAGGGTATTTGGTATTTTATGCTCTTTAGAAATACAAACATAGAACTGAACTTTGCACCCTGTTTCCTCAGGGTAGCATGCAGGTTTATCGTCTATCCTGGCTGGGTTGTTCTCGAAAGCTTCCATTCTTCATCTTCTTCCTTTCTCTCAAATTTCCTGTATAGGAGAGGAGTAGGAAAAGATCCCTCGGAGATGAATGGTATAACTCTTCTGCTTTACCATTCGATGGTTTGCCTTCCAGCTCCAGACAAAATTTGTATTGAACCCTTCATATCCAGTCCTTTTCCCAGAGACCTTGACTGTCCAACTAGATGGAAGTCTGGAGGGGCAAGAGGCACAGTCGTGAGTGTTGTGCAATAGGAGATTCATGAGGAGAAGAGTGGAGCCACTGTGACCAAGTCAGGTTGCAGTTTCTCATTTGGCAAAAAAAAAGAGTAATATTTTTAACTGAGTAATAATTTTGTCTCCAGAACAAAAATAATAGTTACTATGAAGTATGTGCAAATTTCCCATGTATTTCTACTGAATATTTAATATAAAGCAATTACAGGCAGGGCAAGAATTACATAGCTTTTAAAAACCAACGAATAAAGAGACTCCTCTTTTCATGAGACAATTCACCCACCTAAAATTACTTATGGAATTCAAGTTAAAAGGAAGAAGCTGGAATGTTCAGAACCTGGTTCAGAAGGTTATGATTAGGTCTGTGTGCATCGACTGCTATGCTGGAGCCAGGCCTGGCTCTAGAATGGGACAGCAGAGATGTACATCTTCTGCAAACACATATAAACAGTACAAACTAGGTTAATGAAGATGTGAATTCTTGTGCTGTATGAACAAGTAAATTGAAAGATAAAATTGGCATTAATCGAAAAGTAGGAAGACTTTGGGCCCTCTTTTTTTAAAATAAATTAATTTCAGCTTGCATCCTTTTCAGCAAAAAAGTACCTGGCTTAGTGTTGTAGAAAGTTTGTCAGGCACAGAATATGTTAGGCAGAAGTACCTGGTTTAGGTTGTGTAGTGAAAGGAATAAAGCTGTGTTAATCTGGCGTTGTGCTTGTGCTAATTTTTCCTAATTTTGACCTAGTTTGACTATTTCAATGAAGTACCATGTGTACCTGTCTTTAGTGGAAGAAATTCTAAGAAGCAACTCTTCAAATCATTCTCAATTCAGGGTTTTTTAAACACATGACCAAGAATGACTGCTTGTGTCCTTTGCACAGCATCAACACAAGTAGCTGTAAAATCACAAGATAATATCACTAGGCAGTTGGTTTTAGCAAACTCAGATTAACTGGAGAAGAGTAGGAGAATCAGTGGGATTGATACATTTCACCATTATTTACTTTCTTGGGTAAATGACTTTTCCCAGTCATTGAGGCAAAAAGTATCCCAAGTGTGGGGTGTTTTTATTTTTCCCTGAGCGTGCCTTTACATACAGTGCCTGACTCGTAATGGGGCTGTTAGGCAGCACTTAAACAGCTGCAGTTTCTAGCAGCAACTAGAATGTCTTTAAACACAAAATTATATTTAAAAAAAAAAAAAACAAAACTGATCACATGGTATTTATTATGAACTGACTGGTCAAGTTCAGCATTCATTCCTTAAATATAGTACATCATACTTTATTGTTGGAAAATTCTCTTTTGGACTACAAGCTCTTCTTCTCTCTTAAGTGGTTGACTGCTGCAGTATTCATCCAGTGCGTCTTTTGTATTTGCTTCAGTTTTTCATTCCTTGAAAATTCCTTGAATTTTCCTATTGACTTGTGCTTGGCATCAGGCTGATGTCATTAAAAAAAATACCATTCTTAAAATGCTTATTATGAGTCTTGATTGGTGAGAGCACTGAAGGTGCTTGTGGAAGTACAATCTGTGAATAGTAGTTCTTGTCGATCAAGACAATGTGCCATTGTGTCTGACGTACTTGTAAATTGTTATCAATCCTGTTACCAATTTATGTCTAATGCCTTCTTGTCCATCTGTGGTGCTCATGGTTCATCTCTTTTGGGCATTAATATTTATGTTTTGGAATGATACATCTAATGACTGGTCTCACTTTGAGGGAACAGTGCCATATTATGACGGAATAAAGTGTCACGATGTCTTAGGTAAATAAGCCAGTCGGCATGAGAAGAGAAAAAAACTTCATCTGGCAGGAGAGAAAATGGAGAGGAAAAGCTGTGGTGCATGACTGCTGTTGAAAAAGAAGGCGCAACCCAGTAGAGTATAAATGAAGAAATGTGCCATCTGCATCACTTTTGTAGCTGGAATGAGAGTGGTTGTAAGGGGATTTTGCAGCCACAGTTCCTGTAAACTCTAGTATAGTCCAGTAGGCTGCCCAGTGCAAACCATAATACTTTGTTCTGAAATTCAGGAAGAATTGCGCCAGAGATGTTACTCAAAAGGACCTCAACTACAGTCTTAGATCATCAGGGTCAGGATTTCAATGCCAGTACTGTTTCCATTTGAGCATCTGCTTTGTCTCCTGTAACTTAAATCCTATCCTCAAATGCTTGCTTAGGGATGGCATTGATATTTGATGGGAACTGCAAATGCATCAGAGATCAGATGGAAAATATGTATATAATGTATCTGTGTATCGTATGTGGCAGCTAGGCATAGTAATGGAGTAATGCTTTAATATATACAGTATTTTTATTATACAGTCAAGTGGAAAAAAGTGGATGTTTCTATTTATTAGTTGTTTTTTTTGTCTTGGGTGTTTCTATCTTTGACTTGATACAAATATTTTGGAATCTAAACATATCTTCACAATACTGTTGTGTCTTTGTTCTGGATTTCTTTCATCTTAACTTATCAACACAGTATATGAGCCATTTTATCCTACAGTGTGATCATCATCCTAGTGTGTATTTGCTCATTAATGTCAAGTTAAGATCTAAAGAAATACAAAAGTAGGAGTGAAATTTCTTTTTTTTTTTTTTGTACTAATTTTTTTATACTAATAATGATGGAAATAGGAAAACTACAGTACTGTGGCTTTGGGGGGTGGGAGGGAAGTATACACATTTTCCCCGTAAGTGCTGTACTGCTTCCAGTCTTGGGTTGGCTTAAATACTAGTATGCAAACATGACCTTAAAACAAAAACTTTGACCAAGTCTCTTTTTGTAGTGGGGAATAATTGTTTTGGTATTTATTGAAATAATTTAAATATCCTATTGAAATATCCCTTGAAAACAAATGTATACAAAATGCACATTCTAATATTTGTATTTTTTCACTGAATGGATTTCTTATTTTCACCCATGTCCATTGCATAGGTTCATGAACAGTTGGTAAGGTATGTTTTTTATATACCCGATATTCATAGTGAAGAAACTTTGAAAAAAGAAAGTACCAATGGAAAAATGTAAGACCTAATAATTTTTTTTGTAACGGTTTGTGGTTGCTAACAGGACCTGCATTTGTTAAACAAGCCCCCCCTCCCCTTCCCCCCCCCAAAGTTACCCTAGAAGTATTTCAAGGCAATTTTTGTCTTTTTTAAAAAACATCAAAAACGATGCTAAAAGAACTTTCTGGTTTTCAACTAAAAACTGAAATTTTCCTTGAAGGGTGCGACAGAAGAAGCGGGGAGGGATGCACGAGTGGGTCAAGGAGACAACAATTTACACATTAGGATTTGGGTGTTTTGTCTAACAAGGTGTTGAAAATTCTCACAGTTGGAGCCCGCTCCTCTCCACTAACTGAACAGAAGCAGAACTGTACTAATCCTGGTCATATGCAGCAAAAAATGTCCAAGTAGCAGCACAGGGTGAGTGATTTGGGGAGCATTAGGACACGAGTGAGGCTAACCTAAATTGGTCAGGCAGTTGGACTAGATGATCGTTGTTGGTCCCTTCCAACTGAAATACTCTATTCTATTCTATTCTAACCCACAGTAGGTCCCACGTGGAGTGACAGGGCACTGATCCTTGTGAGGAGAACGAGGGCCAGAGGATGTTTTTCAGTCGAGCAAAACCCTGAAGCACAAGGGGAACTTGATGCATGCAAGTCATTTCAGGGAGATCAGCTGCATGCTGAAGGCATTAGATGGACCAGTCTTGTTCAGAACTGCTTTTTTTTTTTTTCTTTTTTTTCTTTCCCCCTTCAGCTTTTAACGATCCAGCCATTTACACTGCTTATTTTTATTCCTCAAAATTGTTCTTTCCTTTTGTGGGGACAGATCACCACCCACAAACTCATGGAAAAGAATAGTTAAGAATATGTTTTGTCTTGAAAATTTTTAATTTGATTGACATGATTTCTAGCATATATTAATATTTTCTGAGGTTTTCAGGGGAAATTATGCAAATGTTTTGATGGAGTTGTAATGCCTAGTTTACATTCGATGTCTTTAGATTGTTACACTATACTGTAATACAGGATATTAAAACATAAATAACAGAATTTAAGGATAGTGCTTTGACTTTTCCAAGGTACACATTTCCATATTGCAATGTCAGTTTTGGCCTATTTTGGGTTGGAACCAAATCTTCTGCTGAAAGTTTCGTTTTTAACAGATTTACCTGTGATAATGAGTTTAGCAGCTATGGCTCTTTCATTTCAGTCCTTCCTGAGAATCACCGCGTCTGCCTCTACTTGTTGCTTTATTATTTTTAGGAGCTGTCAGTTTTCAGTCGTCTTCAGACTCTTTCTCCAATAGCAGGAGGCACAGAGGTCTTGTTTCTTTCTTCTGCATTCAGAATATGAGACACAAAGAAGCCCACAGTGTAGTTACTGAGCTAGGTTTATTGCAGTAAGTTGGCATTGTAGGGCACATTCTTCCCAATATGTTGAAGCTTTTAGCAAGTCTTTTCTCTTATTTGAAAACTGACACCGTTTGGCTTCTGTTTACGAAGGAGTCACAGTCCTGCAACACTGATTCGCGTTTTCCTAACCCTATTCTAGTGTGCTTTCAATAACATAGAAATCCCATGTGAAACTTTGCAGCTTTATTTATAGCACCAAGTTGGGTTTTTTAAACTGCAAACTATACCTCTCAATAAATGAAGATCCATATTTAAGTCAACTTCAGCAGTAGGCAGTGCTTTAATTTGTGTAAAACTTGTGGCAGAAAAGCTCCATAAAAGTAAAAGAAAAGGACATCTAAGGCAAGGTTTTTACTTTTTGTACTATCCTGTTTATGTGTACATTTTAAGTTTAGTTTATAATAATAAAATGTGTTAAGACTTGCTGGATTTCTCAGCTTTGTGGATCAAAGGTCCTCTGTATTGACAGGCATTGTCAATGCAAACTTTCCCAGATTAGCCAAATACTTTATTTCAAGGGACTAACCTTCCAGTCTTGGCATACTGCTAAGAATATCAATTTAGTTACCAATTAAGGTAGTACTGACTTTTAGTGACAGTTTGTGTTGTCTTTTTATGCTTGGTGCTGTATGAGACAAACAAACTTTTTGCACA